>NW_008330735.1:5409700-5434357 GCF_000622305.1 Nannospalax galili
TAAAAAAAAATAAGGTCATTTACTAGACCTTGAGTATCTCTGCATCTTCAGTGTCTATTTTGGATAGAAAACAACCTCTTAGGCTGCCATTCCACCTGGAAAATGTAATTAATAAACCATCAGCTCTCAGCTCTGCACACTGCCTTAGAGAGTGCAGTGGAAAGAGAAGGCAATACCGAGATCTGTTCATTATATATCAGCCTCTGGTTAGGTCTTGCATGCTAAGTAACCCTAGAACTCTAGACTAAGGTGCTTGGATTTATATGAGGAAACTTGGCTCTCTCCTGAGGGCAGAATTATTCCTGCTCTTTTGACCATCTAGTTCCCATCCCAGATTCATCACACATCTCAGCTGATGCTGGGAGGGAAGCTTGGGATTCTGAATGTCTCCCAGAAGACTATGCATCGAAGGTTCTACCCAGCCTGTGCCAGGACCTCCTGGGAACATTTAGAGGGTGAAGCCTAGTGGAAGGAAGTTAGGTGAACAGAACAAATATGGTGACCTCAGCCTCTTGCTTTCTCTTAGCTTTCCAGTTACTATAAGGTAAACAGCTTCCTCTACTTTGTGCTTTTGTAACAAATGGCCCCACTGCAGGCCCTAAAGCAAGGTCCCAAGTGAGCATGGACCAAGACCTCTGAAACCTGAGCCAAAGTGACCCCTTCTTCCTTGTAAGTTCTCATCTCCATGACATTTGCTATAATAGAGGAGAGCCGACACAGAGGGAGAGATTCAAAAACAGAAACACTTCAAGGCGCTCTCCTGGAATGGCAACAGCCTTTAGGAGTAGAAGGAGTGTGTGCTAGGGCCAAGTGCAGGGTGGGTGGAGCATCCTGACATTGTCATTATGCAGCCTCTGTCATTATGGCTGTGTAAACTCGGACATATGACTTCACTTTTCTCAACCTCAGCTGCACTTCAGATTAAGTACTTAGCTCTAACTTATGAGGGTCCCAAGTGAGTTTATTACCTGGAACAGAAGTGTTGGTGTCTTACCCCCAGGAAACATCTACAAGCATTTTTTAATGTGTGTGTACACGTGTGCATGTTCATTGTGTGCCTATGCGTGTGCATGTTTGTGTGTGAATATGTACATGGGTGTGTGCTCATAAGTATGGAATGTGTGCATATTCAGGTGTATGTGCCTGCTCATGTGTGTGTCTGTTCCTGTGTGTATGTGTACATGCTCATGTATGTGTGTGTGTGTGTGTGTGTGTGTGAGAGAGAGAGAGAGAGAGAGAGAGATTGATCCCCGGCCAATAAGACTCAAGGATCCCCCGTCTCTGTCTCCCCAGTGCCAAGGTTACAGGCTTGCAGCATGCTACCGTGCTTGGTCTTTATGTTACACAGGTTCTGGGGATCCAGCACAGGTCCTCAGGCTCTTGACCAAGCATTTCACTGAATGAGCCATCTCACCCACGAGCCTGGGCGTATTTTTATACAGGCCTTTATTTTTTCTTTCAAATGAAGAAAGTGACACATGGAGATCAAGACAGCAGCTGTCCTCTATGGTTTAAAGTACTGTCAAAGACCCCAAAACACCGTCCCACACCCCTGAAGGCTTCCCTCCTTCTATCTAACCTGAGCATCTCTCTTGCCACCCTCTAGCCCTGATAGACCGTTTGATTGCTACATTAAACCTAAAAGTCATATCTCTTTATCCCAGCCCATTTTAGCTCTGAATTAATATTTTCTCACTCTGAATGCAATCCTGAGTAACATGTGAATTTGAGCAGTGTGGGTCTACACAGAGATTTATATACATAATTCCAGCCCCTCATGAACTGTAACACCATCTTGGCTTCTGGGTTTCTGTCCCTCTGCCTCCAGTGCCAGGTATTTGGGAGTAAATCCAGCCTGAAATGTTATTTGCTCTGTTTAGTGCTTTTATGATGATTCTCTTATTATCTGCATGAGCTTTGGTGCTAATTGTACATCACAATGGCTGTAAGCAGGCAGCTTGTAAGCAGAGCGGCAGAGTCAGGGTTGGAAGCACCTCGGTTCAGTAGGATGCAGCCAAGGGCAGGCATTGGTAGAGACGTCCAAGGAAAAGAGAAAAGAGGGTGATCTTACTTTATAGTTCTCTAAAATCTGGACCCAGTGCTTCCCAGAGGGCAAAATTAACTATTTCAGGGCTTTAGTAAAATGTTCCACCGTAAGTATGTATCAAGAAGAAAAGTGCATATTATTTCTAAAATCCTATATGAGTAACCAAAATAAATTCAACAGCTTTAAAAAAATCTACATATGACTATACTGAAGGAATGTTTTAGAAGAGAAATATATATTCTAATGACAAAAGTGGTCAAAAGATGTTGATGGTAGCTCACTTACCAATTTAAGTATGAAGATTAAAACAGTCAAGGATTTTCAAAACTTGACTTTGAACAAAAACTTTAAAATCAGCCTTCTACTGGCTATGCGGACGTAAGAATTCACAGGAATGATTGTTCCATCCTCTACAAAAACATCACTAGTGCCCTAAACATCACAATGACCCTAAAGTCGTGTTCTAGAGTGAGATATTCTATTACGTTACACATAGTTGGCAAGCTATTCTAAAAGACCACATATGGCAGTAAAACACATCTATAGATGTATGATAAATTGCACATGGAAAACAAATTATGTGGTACTTCTTGGCATTTTTATTGGCCTAAAAACGATCTTAGCATTGACATTTCGCACAGCGTAACAAAACACAAATTACAATTAGAAAACATCTTGGTGTTCATTCTCAAATTCATCTTTTGAAATTCCCAGTTTCCTGACAAGTGCTCAGCCATGGGAGATGGGGAACAATCAACCGTTACCAGCCTTAAGCTTAACTTGTCCATCTAGGATTTCAGTTCTTTCTATACTTCACATAGATCATCCTGGGGAGGGAAGAGACAGATTTACATGAGGCTTTTGAAGCTTGACTTGGGGTCCTTCACTAGCAGGGCTTCCTCTAAGATTCTGGATCTAACTTTGAATTTGTAATTTTGTGTTCTTTTCTGTACATAGATGCTCCAAAATCCATAAACATTAACACCCACAAAAACTGCCTCTGTGTAGCACAGATGAACCTTAGCATGTAATTCAAGAGATAATAGCAAATCAAGATAGCAAAACACAGCCCTCCCTAAGCCTTTCATAACAGTTCACCAACCAAGGCACCACAACCAGGCAGCCCATATATAGAGTTTGGGTTTTTTGGTTTTTTTTGTTTTTGTTTTTTGTTGTTGTTTTTTCAGACAGAGTCTTGCCATATAACTCAGGCTGCCCTCAAGGTCAGCTCAGGCTACACAGTGAGACTGTACTTAAGTAAATAAATAAATGAAGAAGCATGTTATCAAAACTTTGTCAGGCCTTATTTTTTTATGTGTGTGCAATAAAATTAGCAGATCCCTCTAAAGTGAACTCAGTATTCTAAAAAATGATTCCTACCAATATTGAATAAGTTAGTAGGTTTTCAAGAAGTTCAAACTTGCAAATGTTTCATAATTTGGCCTTTTGCCTAAATATTTGAAGGTGTCAGAGACATTCCATTTCTGATTTTATTTTGCTTTAAAATATTAATTTATATAGCACAGTTTATCCAAAATAAGTTTTAAAATTCCATCAAATATCTAAAATATTTAGCTTAATTTTCTTTCAAACTTAAACCAAAATTTGCAGATTTCACAAAGCAATTATTTCTGTAATGACTATCTGGAGGTTGGGGACATTTTTAACTACTGGATATTCTACCTTAGAGCTTCTTATGAATACAGCATTAAAGAATTGGGTACAAAGAACTAATTTTTATGGATCATATGCCTTTTTCCAGAAGTTTACTAGTTCACGCAAACTCCAGAATTGTATGAGGTAAATGCCATTATCTTCATTTGAATCTGTGGAAAAGGTTTGGAGGGATAAACTAAGTAACCAAAGTCAAGTCATGTAATTAACTAGTAATGAGACGTTACAGAGTCCAATCAATCCCATTACACTGCACATTTAAATAGCTGAATGGACTCATATGACCATTCTCATTTACAGAGTACATGAAGAGGCCTGGTAAGGCAAGAAAAGAATTTGTCTTTAATTTGTAGTTCTCCAAGAATTACTATATGTGGGTTGGAGAGATGGCTCAGCAGTTAAGAGAACTGGCTGCTCTTGCAAATGACCCGGGTTCAATTCCCAGCACCCACATGGCAGATAACAACTGTCCTAACTCCAGTTCCAGGGGATTCTATGCTCTCTTCTGACCTTTTCTAGCATTGGATAGCACAGGTGCACTTACGTACATGCAGGCAACACACTCATACACATAAAATAAAAATAATAAATAATATATATATTTATTTTAAAAGAGTTACTATATATGATTTGGCAACTTAAAAATGAAGAAGGTGGGAATATGTAGAAGGTAGAAAATAGTGAAAGATCAAGACTATAAACAGAATAAACATCATTCAATTCTGGTCATGCAGCAATAGTTTGACAATCAGAAATTGTGAAGAGTCGGTTAGGACAAAGCAATATTCTAAAAAATGCAGAAATTCTTAGGTTGTTCAGTCTTGCATCCTATAAAGAGAATTTGACGTTTGGTATTTAAGAAAAGACTAGGGGGATGGGAGGAGGGGTTAGCTCAGGGCAGATTGTTTACCTAGCATAAGCAGGACCCTGGGTTCTGTTCCTAGCATGCACGTGTGTGTGTGTGTGTGTGTGTGTGTGTGTGTGCATGCGCGCGCGCACACACACACACACATACACACACATACACACACACACACACACACACACACACACACACACACACACACACACACACACACACTGGGCTCATGCCACCCTAGGGCACTCAGAAGAGAAGAAAGCATCAGATCAACTAGGAAGATGGGAAGAATTCTGAAGTTGCAAATCAAACATCCAAAGACAGGACCATTTATTCCAGAAAGTGATGTTGAGAATAGGATTCTGCCAGGATAGAAAAGTGCCCACCCAGTCATAAAGCTAGAAACTGACAGACTGGATAGGAAATGGGCAGAGGCTAAAACACCAAATCAAGGAAGATGGACAGCCTTGGGCAAGAGAAGAAAGAGCCTCTAAAGTGAATTTGGGGCTGATTTAGGTCTTTGGGCACAGATGAAAAATGACAGAAGCACTTGATTTGATCTTAGGAATCGATGCCAATTCCTTATTAAACTGTCCATCTTTCTTAGCATCCTCTCTAAAGATCTTGATTTGGTGAGTGTTACCAGTGAACCAGAAAGCTACAAGTTCCAACAGCATTTCTCAAGAAGTAAACCCTGGCTTTCACTCACAGTTTCTAGAGTTTTCAGCATCTTACAAATTTTTAGCTTCCCAGGATGGCAATTTCCACAATTTTCTGGGAGGAAAAATGTAGGTTTAGGTGTGGGTGTGATAGGCTTTGCTTAGGAACTTTAAAGAAATCAATACTAGATATTTATTTTTAAAGTGCTTTTCAAAATTAGACATTTTCCCAAAGTTAACAACTCAGCATAGCCTGTTGGAGAATCTGTGGTGTCATGGATGTCTTCATCAGTAAGACCCTGATAAATACTAAGTTTGTTTTAATTATTTCTTCCTAAAAGATAACCCTGTGTCAGCCATCCTTTGAGCCTCTTTGAAACTGTGAAGAAGGTAGGCAAGCAATTCAAATCTTACCCCTCTAAGTGAAGGTTGAGTCATGGGGAATGGAATAGCTCTCAAGATCATATGGTGATGTGCATGGGTCACTCATTTGTCTACACAAAGTATTAAAATGTAGGCAGATTGAGACAGCCCAGAGAATGAAGCACCTCTCTGTGCTTACCTGCCATTCCCATAGGCTGTACCAGGGCAAAGCATCCTGAATGTAGCCGGCATCACCTGCTTTTCAAGATATGGAAAATATATTTACTATGAGAAAATATATATTTTTCACTCTGTCCAAGGAGGTGGGTAAGGTAGTATTTCTTCAATAGGAGCTCAACAGAAGGCCAAAGCATTTTAAGGCTATGCATGCATAGATGTACATGCACGCACAACTACCATAATAATATGTACCTGCATTTTGTTAAAGCTAAGCACTCTCTATTCTTGAATCCTGGCATCTAGCAAAGAGCCTGCCACATAGACAGTGCCCAAGAATAATTTGATGAGTGGATGAAAGAAACAAAAAGAGAAAGAAAGAAGGGAAGGAAGAAAGGAGGGAGGAAGGAGGAAGGAAGGAGGGAGGGAGAGGGGAGTACCATAATAATATGTACCTGCATTTTGTTAAAGCTAAGCACTCTCTATTCTTGAATCCTGGCATCTAGCAAAGAGCCTGCCACATAGACAGTGCCCAAGAATAATTTGATGAGTGGATGAAAGAAACAAAAAGAGAAAGAAAGAAGGGAAGGAAGAAAGGAGGGAGGAAGGAGGAAGGAAGGAGGGAGGGAGAGGGGAGAGGAGAAGGAAGGAAGGAGGGAGGAAGGAGGGAGGAAGGAGGAACGGAGGGAGGGAGGAAGGGAGGAAGGAAGGAAGGAGAGAAGAGGGAAGGAAGGAGGAAGGAAGGAAGGAAGGAGGAAGGAAGGAGGAGGAGGAGAAGGAAGGAAGGAAGGAAGGAAGGAAGGAAGGAAGGAAGGAAGGAAGGAAGGAAGGAAGGAGCTCCCAGAGCATCATCATTTTATAAACAAGCTGAGAGAGGTTAAGGCAGATAGCTAGAGGCGGGGTATGGGAGTACACACCTTTAATCCCAGCACTCAGTAAGCAGAGGCAGGTGGATCTCTGTGAGTCAGTGGCTAGCCTGGTCAACATATTGAGTTCTAGGACATCCAGGGGTACATAGTAAGTCCCTGTCTTAGAAAAAAAACACCATTTAAAAAAAACTCTGTTAGCTAGAAGAGTGTGAAGCCTGAATTTGAACATAGGAATAGTTGTGTGTCCATATGTCTATAATATAAACCCATAGCCTTAACCATGATTACCTTCTTTTAAAAGTATTACTTGGGGATAGGGTATATCTTAGGGGTATAGGACTTGCCTTATATGCACATGACCCTAAATTCAATTGCCAGCATTGAAAAGATATGTGTATGTATATATGTGTATATTACTTGACATATTGTGTCAGACATCAAGCAGGGCCAGGTGAACCCTGCCCTTGGTAAGTACAAAACATGGTAGAGGGGACAGGGTCAGTGACAAGTGTATCAGTAAATAGTAGGTGTAACAACTGAAGTCAAAACTGGGTATATTAGACAGAGGTATGGAAGACATCCCACCTCTTAATGGGGTGTGTCAGGGGAGGCCTCAAATAGTCCAAGAATTGGACATGGGGAAACTTGTGTTTATAGCCAAATCCTGAGGATCATTCAGCAAAACCCTTGAACAAACCTAGCCTAGACAACATCTATCCTTACCATCTGATTGCTTTTTTATTTCACCAGCTTGGTATGGTGCCAGACACCTCAGGGGTGGGTTGTTTAAAGAACAGCTGCTGGGGCTGGAGAGATGGCTCACTGGTTAAGAGCACTGGTTGCTCTTGCAGAGGACCTGGGTTCCATTCCCAGCATTCACACAGCAGCTAACAACCGTCTGTAACTCTAGTTCCAGGGGAATCCAACTCTCTCTTCTGACTTTGCCGTTATTGCACAACAGGGGTGCACTTACACACATGCAGGCAATACACTCACACATTAAAAAAGATAATAAATAAAATTTAAGAAAAAGAACAACTGCCAAAGCAGCAGACCTCGATCTGCTAAGCGCCTCTCTGAACAGAAGGTCAGCCAGGGTTCACAAAGCTCTACAGCTTTGACTGCACTGGCCTAAACAGACTTGGCCCAGCAGTCTCCACTTAACCAAGGCCCAGCAGCAACATGCATATCAGGTCATGCTCAAGAACCTTGACACACAGTAACAACTCACCTAGCTGACAGGACCGAGAGTTATAGCTCTCTCACCCATCGCTCACTGGTTCTAGCCTGCCTCTACGGAGCAGAAGCCACTTTCCCTGCCCATTCCAGAAGTATTCTCTGGCACATCTAGAATGTTCTCTGTCCAGATCCAAAGCTGTGAAGTTTGGGGACAGACAGGACTCCCTCCTCCAGTCTACTGAGGACTGCCTTCTGTCCCCTTCCTGTCTGAGGCCACCTTTCTCCTGGACTTTGTCCCCAACAGAGTCACATTTTTCAGGGGAGATGACATTTTTATTCACGATTTCTCAGATTCTACCATGTCAGGAACCAAGATCTCTGTCAACACTCTAACCCACAGCAGAAATACAGGTTAGGGGTGATTGCAAACAGGCCACTTGATTCGTTATTCAAAACACAACATGGAAACCTCTCTCGGCCAGCCAGTGGCAAAAATGTCAAGGAAAATGTGACCCTGGTCCTCTACTAGGTGCTATGGTATAAAAATACAACAGGAGCCACATTGTTTCATTTTTTATATTACTAATCTCAGCAGTAAAAGTAAACAAGAAATAGGTGCAATTAATATGAACAATATACTTTAACCCAGTCTACCCCAAGTATTTTCAGTTCAACATTTATCGAATGTGAGCATTTATGAATGTACTATTTTACCTACACCTCTCAGTTCACATCCACTGGAGGCTGCTGGATACTGCACTAGACTGGGAAGCTCTAAGGCTTCCAGTGGAGATGCACATTCCGGGTAACTCTAGTTCTCTCACCAGGAAAACTGAAGTTCATACTCAGAATTTCTCCCTTACCCAGGGGGCAGTGGCCCAGGACATTTCCAGGACTACTGCCATTTAACACAAATGAACTGATTATTCTATGGCAGGCAGTGAAACAGACTCAAAATCATGAACCATGACCAATGAGAGGGTTGGGCAGCAACCCAGCCTACCAGACTCACTCAGCATCGCCAGCCTGGGGTCTGTTGTCACTACTTTTGTAAGGGTTGAAGAGGGTTGGTTGGTGCTCCTCCCTGCGCTGTCCTAACAAAACGCTTCCAGAGATGTGTTTGGCTAATTCTTTCCTATTACTAATTCCTGGCCTACTGGTTATAGTGTGATTTCACTTTGGATTTTACAGTTGCAAGTGACAGAAAAAACAATTTCAATAATTGGAACCACAGGCAAAGGATGTGGGTGCGATGTCAGCCTCCAGATCTAGAAAGTTCAGAGATGAGCTGCAGAGTTTCACAAGCACCTGTTCTCACCTCTTTCCACTTCCTCTACTACAGTGTGGCCCCCAGCAGCCATGCCACCTCACCCTGGAAATCCAGGGCAGCTTCAGCACCCAAGATCTCTCCTCCGAAATAGGAGAAAGAGCATGTTCCACTAGCGCCCCACGCTTCCTGCTACTGGCCTGCACTGGGTCACATGTGCATCTCTGAACCAATAACTTCAAGTGATTGCTAGCTTCCCTGACTCGTTTAAGGCCAGCTCTGGGGCTAGAGGAGGGGTTCACTTCAGGCAGACAATATGGCTAAATCTGGAGACTGAATCCACAGAAGGAAAAATCCAGGTGTGTGAGTTGCTGGAGGTAGATATTGGAGAGGTCCCGACAAATGTCCACCACATTCAAAATGACATGTCCAAGCTTCTTTATCTTCCCTGATGTGTGAGTATTCAACTGGGGAATTGCTGGATTCTCTGGTAGATTCAACCACGTCACTCAAAATTAATTTCAACCTGCCCAGAGAACTGTTATAACAGTGGGACTTCTTTGGCTGGAACACCTCTGCTTAACACAATGCTCTTAAGCAACACATCATCCATCTGGGGAGGATTCCCCCAGACTCTTCCAGTGAAAGCCTGAATATCACCCAGGGATATTAAGGCATCAGTGCCTCGTAAAGTTAAAAATTGCAGACCAATTTTATGAACAAAGCTGGAGTGTTATCAGCTAGTAACCCAAAGATTACACAGGTAAAGGCTGGTGGAGCATGAAGTGGACACATCTTTCAACATCTAGTACAATGATTTCAGGATGCTGGGATTGTCAAATTTCTGTGGAGGATCCTTTAAATTTTTTTTTTTTCTTAAGCTCCTTCTGATGACAAGCCTGCACCATGTGCCCAATGGTCTCTAGGGCTAAGAAACCAAGGAATACACTCTGGGAAAAAACAGTTCTTGACACTGAGGTATTCCCTAGCATCTTTCTGCTCCAGAGAGCTTAAAAATACCACATTCATTTAAAAGATGGAATGCACTTCCCAAGTTTATAATCTGTAGCAATTACTGTAATTAATAACTGGCAATATCTATCAGGGCAGGAACCGTGTCGATCTATTCTGTGTACCAGTACGTGCACAAGTTCTGGAACAAAGCAGGTACTCAGTACATTGGATGCAATGAAATTCGAGCCAATTCATTTCCTAGAAGCCAAGCTATCACCGGCTCAGTCTAAACACTTTTACATGTTCTATAAACTTTCTGAATGATTGGGACTGAAGGAGGATGAAGATGAGGAGGAGGGGGGTAGGGGGAGAGGGAAGAGGAGGGGGAAGGGGAGGAGGAGGAGGGGGGGAGGAGGAGAGGAAGCGGTTGAGAATGTGATGTTTAAAGGTGACCCCAAAAAAGCAGTAACTCCCAACAGCTCAACCTGAGTTTCCCTAGTGCTGGGGCTAGAAACCACACAAGAGCCACAGCAGGCTCACAGTGAGAGAGATAGCTCAGCAGCCATGGCATGATGTGGTCTTATCCAGGAGAAGGAAGAGCAAGGAGTGTTGAGCACTAGGATGAAGGGCAGTGAGTTCCTTGCCAGGGTTACAGGGCAGCATGCTGAATTGCAACTGGTTCCACCTGAATTTCCCACAAAGCTCTCCAGAGACACAGAAGAGGATGAGGGGGAGGGTGGGAAGATCAGAGGCACACTGCCAGCCCCAATCCCGAGGGCCTCAAAGGGTAGTCCATCTGTCTTCACGGATGGATGAGTCTTCCCTTTGCAGTCCTGAGGACCCTTGTGATGTCCCACCGCTAGCCCACAGATTCCCAGTCTGCCAGATCAAAGCCCCAGCCAGAAGGCAACACAGTGTACCAGGAAATGGGAAGTTCAGCGTCGAGGGGAGGGACTGAGGTCCTCCTTTGCAAAGGAAGCTGTGCGCTGTTTCAGTTTCACTATTTCGTCCCTGCCCCGCCCCCCATTTCTTTTTCTTTTTAGTAAACAGCACTTCACAAGAAGAACGGCATCCTCTCTGCTAGATAGATCTGTTTTTGCCACATGGTTTTCAGTGTTCCTAATGAACTGTTAACAAGCTGTCAATTAAGTGCACAAATTAGGAGAGATGACACAGAAAGGGTTCTATATCAGAGTGCACGCCTAGGCAGTAGACTGCAGGCCCAGCAACTCCATGGCCTTGAATTTGGCTTCTCCAATGGCACCTCTGGCCCGTATTGGGAAACATACTACAACTGGGTCCTGGCTTTGAAGGGAGGCAGTTGGAGTATAAAACTTACTGCAAAGAAAAGAAAAAAACAGTTTTGGATTAGAAGTCTTGTAGCAAATCTTAATTCTCTGCTGGAACTTGTAAACCTTTTTAACTTAAATGGGTGCTGACAGAAGTCTTGATGTCTTGAGACTTCTATTGTCATTTCTTTTCCAGCCAATTGGTTCTGTAGACTTTCTGCTGTTTACTGGGTCCTTCTTTGGGCTTTTGGTGGGGAGGGGGAAGGGACTCCACACAAAGGAAGAAAACTGCACAAATGAATAGCTAACAAACTTCAGATGTAATTATTCCCACTTTCTGCCTGCCCCTCCTTCCCCAGAGAGTCACCAGCAAGTACAGCTCGTTAGAGGAGCCCTAAATCTCCTGGGCCATTTCATTGTCAGAGAAGTGACTGAATGGGGATGTTGAGAGCCTTGTCAGAGGTACAGAGAAAAGGCAAGCAGGTTGGCCCATTCCCGGTGGCAGTGGGAAGTTCTCTGAGACACAAAGAGACATGAAAGCTTTTCTACAGACTGATGAGAGAGAAAAGAAACAAACAGAAGTGCTTCCGGAGAGGAGAGCAGCTCTGGGAAGATTCCTGTCAGAGAAACAGGACAACAAAAAGACCAGTTACTGGTTAACTTTAAAAGAGAAGTGATGCTCTGGGGAATAGCACGTTTACTGAGCGAACTGAGAAGGTCCAATCCAAAGGGGTCTGTGGGAGTCATTCTTGAAAGAAGGCTGCCAAGAGGGTTGTCCCTAAGCCCAAAAAGACCTGGGGGGTTCTCAGGGTTGGGGACTGAGATTTGCAGAGCTAATTCCTGGCTGGTTTGCTAAAGTTCTACAACTCAGTTTCTCCAAGGCCTGGAATGATGATGTCAATCTTAAAATAGAAATGCCCAGGGCTGGTGTCTGGGTCCTTCCTGACTACCAGTCAGGTCCCTGGAGACTCAGAACCATCTTTTTTCCTTTTTGTAGTGTTGCTGCCTCCTGTTGTCCTGACTCTTAAATTTCCACTTTCTCCCTTTGGTTAATCACACCTTGAAAGTGCTTCTGGGCCCACCTAGAATGGGGGTGGGGGGCACAAGCTGTTCCCTCTGCAACTCTGGTCTTAGGCCTTTACTCTCACCCAGCCAGGGGCATCTGAATATGGGGGCTCAAGGCCTAATCTGCCTCTGTGTGTGCTTGACCTTACTGACCTTTGCATCCTCTTCTGAAAGGCAGAGGATAGCAAAAACAGCTCAGGGTTCAAATGGAAACCTCCTAAGATAGAAGGCAGTAAACCATAGGCTTTCAAAGCCTCCTGTCTGTCTTTTTTTCTTTTAGTCCTGGAACCATCTTTTCCAAATGAAATCGTAAATGGCTGAGTGTTCCTGGGGAGCAGGGCCGAGGCCCATGCCCTTGGCCACCCTCTCCTAGTTCAAGGTCCCTACCAGGGAGCAAATCGAACAACATTCAGGATTTATCAACTGTATTTTTGAAAATAAAATTCCAAATTCTGACTTGTAACTTGAATGGAAGCACTAGGGCCCTTTGCTACTTGTCCACGTGGATAGTTTTCTGTTGGGTACAGAGCTAACTCTGTCTCTTCAAACACAGACTTGTTACAAACTGGGATCCTTTGAGCTCTGTTTTCGATGTCTTGCGTTCAGTGTATTTTATTCATCCTATCACCCTGGCCTCCCATTGTCTCACCGTCATGGCTTCTGATACTTTAAAGGAAATTTCTCTCTCTCTCTCTCTCTCTCTCTCTCTCTCACACACACACACACACACACACACACACACACACACACACACACACACAGATTTAAGAACTAAGTATAATTTTCTCAAAACCAGTCTATGAAAAGTGAATTACAGACTCATTAACTACAACTCTTTGATTCCTCCAGCAACCTCTATTACCAGTTATATTTTTTAAAGTGATCACAGATAACTTCCCTTGTTTGTTGGATATAGGAAGGGCTGGCAAGTTTGGGTCTGAGCCATGTTAGAAGATCTCTGATCAGTCAACAGTGTCTGGGCAGAGTTTCCCTGCAAAGGAAGCATTCCTGCAGGCTCCATCATCGTCTCCAGTTGTGGCTCTGCATGAAGCAGCAACTCTTCTTCCTATGAAGAGACCTCAGCTGGAGAGGAACAGGGAGCTTTCGTGTGTCTTTCTGGGCAGAAGCAGCTAAAGGCCATTTTGCATGTTTTCTCTGTCCTGTTTTCTCAAAAGCGCAGGCCTCCAGCACTCTCACTGCCACCATCACAATAAAAACTATGTGAAAGTTATCCTGACTTAGAAAACAATATTTCTTCTGCGTGCCTTGAGTGCTGATTCCTATCCCATCCTGTTAATTTGTAGTCACAAATTAATCCAAGGAGATGAGAGACGGGTGGGTGCACCTGTGCAACCGGGAAGGAAAGAAGGAAATTAGGGAAATCAGGGCAGAAATCCAAAATGGAAAGGGAGAAAAAGTAACAAAGTGTTTTCTTTACAAATACCAGAAACAGGCTTACAGGGGTTAGCCTCCTTCCATCCCCCAAGCTGAGGCTCCAGCTGCAGACATTCGTGGCTTTCTTGTGCCCTCTAGTGGTCAAAGGTGGTCAGTGTTTTTCCTTGAGTGACAACCAGACTCTCTTATGTGCTTGTAGGCCTTCTTATTACATCATGAATTTTGATAAGCCCATTAGCCAGCCAGGCAGTCAGGAGGCGGGTGTCTTTCTCACTTGATGACTACACAATAAGGAGTAATATATTTTAATTTAAACACCATAAACCTATTGAGTGCTTAATTAACTTTAACCGTCTTTAGGGGAATGAAGCCAATTTGAGGGGGTCAAAAGGAGTTGTTTCAATATCAAACAGTTTTACATAGTCAATCCATTCATTCGGCCTACAGCTACTGATTAACACACAAAATTAACATGTTAGTAAAAATTCATATTCAGGCCTCTGGGGAAATTAAGATGCGCATGCACAGGGCATGATTAGCACAGCTATTGTTTTCTCCCAACAATATAATTTAATGGGTTTTTAGAATTACAGAAAGAGAGACTCGGTGCTGGTTTGAATTGATTATTTACCACAAAGCTTTGAAATATAGAAACGATAGAAAACATCTCAAGCCAAAAGGCCAGTGAACAGAGGCAGGGGAGCTCAGAGTGAGTGCCACTTTCTGAGGAGGCTGGCCAGGATGGACCAAGAGAAAGGCAGGCTAGGTGCCACAGTGAGCCAGAAGCCAGGCCAAAAGGACCAGGGAAGAGGTGTTTTGGCTCCATGGGAAAGCACGTAAGTGTTGTCTCTTCAGGGAAGAGGAAACTGTTTCATTTAATATTTAATCATACCACACATCTAGCCAGTTCCTTAAAAGTTGATTAAACAGATGATATTATTGGAACATACTAAAAGAATAAATATTAAAGAAGGTTTTTTTAAAGATGACCAGTCAATGAGAAAGAAAATGGAGAGAGCTAAAGAGTAAGGTAGTTACATAGTCACAAAATAAATTTAGTTCTGAGCTTCTTAGCAGCCAAAGGGAAAATGCTAATGCCCTGAGCTATAGACTGCTCATTATCTTGTGTCCTTTAGGTAACACATGTTTAACTGGATAGACATATTTCCTTCTTCATGCTAAATATGACAGCACTGCCTGTGTGATCACTTAGAGAAGAGCCACTGAGTAAGAGGCTCTCACTGCCTTTAATTACAGCTCAGCAAAAAGTACATATTCTTCAAAACGTTCTTTTTACATTAGAGTTCTAGGAAAGGCAAGCATGAAGCTTTAAGATAAACTGGCAAAGCCATTTATGTAGGAGCTAAGTCAAGGCCACCTAGACTGATGTTTCTGATACTGTTTCTGGAAACCCCATGAGAACAGGAACCTTAAGACTCAGACTGGCCAGAAGCAAACCAGATGCTTCTGTCTGGGATTTACACAATTTCTATAACTGACCCAATAACCTCCAGTCTCTGTCTTTTTCCATCACTCTCTCTGCCAGGCTGGTTCTGTTGTGCATGTGGTTTCCTGACACCATGTGACCAAAGGGGTCAGTCCTGCCTTGTCATAAGCTTTGGCGGTTCACATTGATCTCTTCTCTTCTCTTGGGCACCATTGCTGTGATAGTATGAGGGGTTAGAGGCTGAGCAGTTCTAAATCTGCTGAATACAACACGGCCACTCTGGGGGTCTTGACTGGCCACCCAGAGACCTTCCCTCAACACTGTGTGGATACTGGCATATTAGCCAAAAGTCTTAAAGATGTGCACATTCCTAAGACTTTCTATTTATGCCAAGTAAATAATTGTGGATGTGTTACACAGCGACTTAACTCTATAGACATTCATCACACAATTGATTAGTGAAAAGCTAGAAGCACACTCAACAACAGATTGACAGTTTATGTAATTTATGGTAACTATTCACAGAATGCCAGCTGTTTAAAGTAGGCTCATATTTATTGACACAGAAAATGGTTGTTCTATATGATTAAATCAAAAGAGCATAGAATAAAACAGTATCTACCATACAATCCCATTTTCTTTAAAAGTATATGCATGCATGAAGACACAAAGAAAGGTCTAGAAGGGCAGTTAGCAAGATACTCGGTATAATCACTTAATGGGATCATGGTGCTTTTGAACTATAATACTGTTCTGTTAGTTTGAAAATTCTAGAATTTCTAACAATAAGTTTGTTTTGCTTTGATAAAAGAAAAAATGAGGAACTGGAGAGATGGCTCAGTGGTTAAGTACACTGGCTGCTCTTGCAGAAGACCTGGGTTTAGTTCCCAGCACCCATATGGTAGCTAACAATTGTCCTTAACTTCAGTTCCAGGGAATCCAATGCCCTCTTCTGAACTCCACGGGCATTGCACGACATGGGTGCACTTACACACATGCCAGCAAAACACTCATACATAGAAAATAAAAATATTAAGTAAAATATTTAAAAAGACAAAGAAGATGGGTTATGCTTGTTGCTTTCCCAACAAGAACATGGAGTTGAGAAAAACTGCCCCCTTTTACTTTGAGCACGATCCTCAGATTTTCAGGGTGCCGTTCCCTCACTTGTGTTTCTTCTGTGGCTGATATGCTTTGCTTCCTACTTGTGCACTCCTGCCTCCTACACCCCTCAGCTGCTTTGATGCACTGACCCTCCCCATCATTCTTAACATCTGGGACTCTGGAGACATTACAGAATTTCTCTCCTGGGCAAGGGACTCCAGCAGGGAAGAAAACTGAGCTGAGTTGCCAGTGGCTAATGGAGCAAGAGTGTCAGGGAAGTTCCTTCCTAAACCTAACCATATCCCTAACCCTAACACTACCCCTTATCCCTAATCCTAACCCTAATTCTAATCCTTAACCTTAACCTGAGCCTCAACATTTTCCTTGCCAGAGATGGGGACTACAGAGCCACTTCAATGCAGAGCCCTCCAGGGTTCCCCTGAGCATGGCATATGCATATGAAATCACAGCCGTGTGGCATTAATAAAAAAAAAGTCTCAAAGTCACTGTAGACAAGACTTTGGTTGTCATCCAGTGTCCTCACTCCCTTCTCTGCAAGAGAACCTCCAACTAACAGAGGACACTTCCCAGCCCCCCTTGCAGATACTGTGCCCAAAGCACCTAGTGCTGCCCCGTGAGTCAAATGCAAGTGTTCTTGAAGCCGCAGGAAAACTTCAAGGAAGCCACCTTGGCCTCCCCACTTCTTCCTTCCTGCTGCCATGTGACAGAGGAAGCCCCAGGAGCTTTCTTAAATGAAGGGCGATTTTGTGTGAAGCCATATCACACAATGGTGTAGGAGAAGGACTGAAGAAGCCTGTGCCTCGTCCTAGCAGCCCCATCTGCCTGCCTCCAAATGAAAAACATTGCAGTTACTCTGAATTTGCTGCTCTAGGTTAATGCTACTCCTCCGATGGTAGATGCAGCTACACAGGAGAGATAAGTAAAAGAGAAAAAGGACTTGAAATTCTAAGTTGGAATGGCAAAGACAGCAGCCAAGTAGTTCCGAGATTTCTTCTGGGCTTTTATGTGCTATTATTTAAAACCAAAGACACTGACATCCATTCAGACAGAGGAAATGCCATTATTTCAAGCATTAGCAGCACAGCACTATGGCAAGTTATTTCACTTAGAAGATGTTTAACACAGGTACAGTAATTGTCACTTAATGGGACAGGGAACCCAGAGAGACCTGCCTTTGTGTGCAGGGCCTCCTCTCTGTAGATCACAAATATTTCCTTTTATGCCTTGGAAATGTAATTATGTCTATTGCAGATTACAAGCCTGGATACCACTGGAAAGCTTCTCGTTTTTGTGATGGTTTGGTCCTTTTATTATTTTACAAATGCTGTAGCCCCCCAAAGGCAAACCATTACCTCTTCAGGCACTTTGGAGAATGCTTAATCGAGTTCATCTAGGGATTGGTCAGTGGATATTTACACTGCTGTTGGGCAAGGTTTCCAAGGTAGTGCTTTTCACCATAGCCCTCCCCAAACTGAAGTTTTCTGCCACTGCCCCCCCCCCCCCACCTCCGGCTTCTTATCGTTTAGGACTCAGGTCTGCGTGTCCTCCTCTTGACAAAACATCCTTAGGACCGATCTCTGGCCTTCCAACATTATCTAGCGCTAACCTCTTTCATAATAATGACTGTCATCCTTTGAATCTGAAACATCCCAGGCAGGCTTGGGTTTTGAATGCTTATTCCCCACTAATGGTGGTATGTGGGGAGTCTGTGGGAGGTGAGGCCTACCTAGGTGTTAGAAGGGGGTCACTAGGGCCTTTGACCTGGTTCCTGTCATGCTCTGTGCTCCTGGTCCACTGTGACATCAACAGCCTCTGTCACGTTTTTCTGCCACCATGAACTGAGCTGTTCCACCATGCCTTCCCTGCTGTGATGGACTGAACGCTCTCTGAAGCTTCAAGCTAAGATAAGTGTTTCTTCCCTTATGTATTTCTATCAGATTTTGTAGTCAAAACAATGCAGAAGTAACTAATACAACAGTTGCCACTTCCTGAGTCCTTATGAGGCACTTACCAGACACTGCACTGATCCATGCTTTGTGTGGACTGTCTCACACAGCCCTCTTAACAGCCTAATGAGGTAGGAAAATGAACTCTTCATTTTAAAAGTGAAAATATAGGGTCTTAGAAACATGAACAACTGCGCTTAGCCTTGCAGTTAGTAAAGGATGCAGCAATTCAAACCCAGGTCCTCTGGCCCTATAAGCCAAGTCATACTGCTTTGTGAAGTAGTGCCATGTCTTCAATTGTGTCCCCACTCTGCCCAGCATCCATAGATAAGTGTCAGACAACCTAGTAAGTGTTAGAGGAGTGACTAGCTGGTTGAACATGAGTTCATTCTTACCCAACTACCCTGGCTTGAATTAAAAACCACCACAGTTTAGTGAGACTTAACCTCCATGCCTAGAAGTAGCCCCAGAGAGATGTGGTTAAACTGGAGTCTGTTTCCTGGGAGTTCAATATACCAGTAAAGAAAGAAGCCCACTTTGAGGTATTTCCAAGTGTGGGGAGACATGTGTTTAAACCAAGAGTCACATCTCCCTCCCGCACCCTCTCCCACCCCTAGTTCTTTACAGAAACAAAATAGAACGAATGACGGTTTATGATACATATGAAACAGCCATCTGGAGGAAGCCCAGGCTTGTGTTCTGATTAGAAAAGACGATGGTTCAACACTCGGCTCAGGATTGAGAGTATCCCTGAGGAGGCTCCAGAGACACAAAATGAAGATTTGGACTGGGGCTGGACCAGAAAGGCCCCAACCAGTAAAGAATTTCTTCAGCTTCACAGTGTAGTGTTCCTCCCTTGGGCAGAATGGGCAGGATGGGAGAGAGAAGTGAATGACCAGGAGAAATGGAGAAGTCAGCCTGCTGCCATCTCTCCTGTGAGAGAACTCTCCACATCAAGCCCCTCTGTGCTCATGCTGTAACACCCACCCATGGGGAGATGGCCCTCTCAGCACAGACACAGGAAGTAGCCGCCATGACAGAAGGCTATGCCAAGTGCATAGCATGGCTTCCAGCAGCAGCACCTGGCCTCCTGGCAAGTCCTCAGTCAGGCTTGGAGCTGTGCCTGAGCTTTTTTGTTCCTGATTTTTGACATCTCCCTCACTCCACCCTCTTCATATTTTTTTCCCCAAACAGCATCCTCTTAAAAGCTTCCACGGATGGGGCCAGTCCTAAATGGCTGCCCTCTTTTTCTCTACAAAAGTTATCCCTGACTTCTCAGACAACCACAAGCTGGAACCTAACCTTTCTGAAACTGTTTAATTTGTAAGTGGAAATGAAATTCCCTTTCATGTGGCAGTCTAACATGTCTGCTTTTGTTTAGACTATGTGCCTATGAGAAGGTCTTTGGCTCTTCAAGAGACAGGGCAGAATGGTTGTTAGTGACCACTGTGAAACTTTTGCACCCTGCAGAGGAATACAGCACAGAGACCTAGCCACAGATATGACTTGGCCACAACCCACCACCTCCCTGTGAATTATCTCCTTTCTAGCCCATAGTCACCAAGCTCTATAACTCCCATGTTGTCAGTAGCTACTTCTAGCCTCCTCTGTGTATCTAGTACCAGCATACCAGCCTTCAGCAACCTTTGTCTAGGTTATCACAACAGCCTCTTATCTCCCCCTCTTACCATCTCCCTCACCCTGGAACCCCAAAGTCACATCACAGTGTAATCATGTCCCTCCCACTGCCCAACTCCTCAGCACCACAATGTGACCCAAGTTGATTTGGGATAACATAGCAATTCCTTTTCCATCCTGCTCTTTCTTCCTATCACTCTGACAACCACACCCTTTGGTGTGTTTTGGTTTGTGTTCTTGCCCCCACCTGAAGTCAGTCCCCACAGTCTTGTCTGGTTTACTCCACATTCTTCAATAAGCAGTTTAATACTATCAAGACCACTAAACTATACCACCAGCTGGCTCCAGGATGAGTCAATCTGATCTTTGAGGTTTTTACTTAGTTTCTCTTGTGTCTCCCTTGTGGGCCTGATGATTTTTTCAGTCTAGAGCCTGGGTGTGAATTCACCTTTGTATTCCTGAAACCACATATGATGCTAGTTCTGTATAGAATTCAACAGTTTGGGGCAATGAATTGCAATAAAGGAGAATGCAGACTGTGTGCATGGATCCTAGTCTAGAGCCAGGCAAAGGAGAAAAACTCTCCTGGGGGGCGGGTAGGCAGGAAGACTCTCATTTGCAAGAATGTCCCTCCCAGAGATACATCTTTGCTTGTCCAGTTCTCATCAGTGAGGTTGAATTTTGAAGCCCTCACACTTTGCCTGATCACATCGTTCACATTCCTGTGTCATGCTTCTCCAACTAGCTGAACTTGCATCTTCAAATATCTCCATTCGGAACTGCTCACATAACCCCTGTTCCCAATTGCTTCCTCCCTTCTGATTTGGCACTGCTAGAATTAGCCTTGTCCTGTAATAAACTGCCTCTGATTAGCTCAACTTCTAGAGGAAAGGCCTATATAGGTCTTTCTCGATCAGGTATTCTTCAAAAGACAGGACTAATGAAACATGTCACATGTAGCCATGGGCTTCAACTGGGCAGGGCTGGGTCAAGAACGGATGATGGAACCTGGCCCACTCCACTGCCTCTCATCATTACAAACCCATTTTGATGGAAGCCCCTCACTCACTTCAGTGTGTCCATCCCCATTGCACTAACAGATGATCAGCAGTTGGCTTGTGTTGGTCTCATTCACACAGTAGACATTTCCATCTCCCTCTTCTCATTCCCCCTCCACTGCCCTACACAGAAACTCCTCATCTTTCACCAGCTTACAAGACATGATCTCCCAGCATCCGGCCCCTCCTTCCCAGTTGCCTTCACACTGGAACCAGTTATTTTGCCAGAATCCAAGATGATTACCATTGTCCTGCACAGAAAATTTTCATAGCTCCCAACTGTCTACAAAAGATATTTCAACTCCTTCAACTGACACTTAAGATCCTCTAACAATATAGTCCCAATGACTTTTTTTTTCCACCTGCTTACAAGTACCCTGTCCCCCTTCCCAATGGAATTATTTTTGTTTTTTTAATCCAGATTAAATATTCCCTTCTCTACAGGCAAAGTAATCCATCCATTCACAACATTGCCACAATGTAAAGTTCATGTCTTAACTTCTTTGTTCTGCCTGTTCTTACACTTATTTGTTTTTTTAGAAGACTGGTCCTGCTAGATGGCAAAGCTTGCAAGGATAAGATGCCTACCTCATCTACCTTTGCAATCCTCTATGTAGCCGAGAGCACAACAGATGCTCAGTGTATTTCCATTAACTACAAATGGAACAAATGGATCAAAAAAGTTATGAGTTCTATTTAATAGGTTCAGGTGGGTTTGTGAGCCACAGGGGTCAGATCATGGCATTAAGCAGCTCTGGATGAGAAGACGGCTCTTAAGGAATTCACAATAATATTTGAAATAATATAGGTTAACGTCTAGACACTAACATCAAACAGTAATGAAAAGGAAAACAATCTGCTCCAAGCGTGCATGCCAAATGAAGCGGAGATCGCACGTGACTCATTCAGCACCTAGAGACACTTTCATGCCATGACTCTGAATCACACATTTGGGAGTTAAGATACTTTTTTCTCTGCATGGAGAAACAGAGATTCTTAAAAAGTCTTAACATTATTACACATGACTGTTGGGTCATAGCTTCATGATCAACAGTATAGGAGACTCATTCTGTGCTTGAAAAAGAGGTGATGCTTTGAAAGCATTTGTGGAATGAAGACTCACCTTCTGTTTTCCTTCACTAAATTTTGTTTCTTCCTGGAGCAAATGGTGCTGAACAGCCAGTTACTGCAAGAGCTCAATGAAATGGGGCCTTGTACAAGCTCCCAACCATCAAAGGCTGCTATTTACCGCATACCCCAGTCGTCCAAGTTCTCTTAGGGTCCCTTGCTCCTGGCACTATTAGACAAACTGTATAACATATATTTATCTGAATTTTTCATAGTTTATATCCTGGGTAGGGTAAATAAAGTAACTTACAAAGGTAAACACCTGGCGCCCCACAAAAGATGAACGAACACCTGATGTCCCATTCTGCTCTGTGGCTCAGCAGCCCGCCTTTCCAGATTGCTTCCATGCCTGCCCACAGTCTCTGTTACCTTTCATCCATGCCTCCTGGGCCTGCAGTCTTGCCCCAGGTTGGTAAATGCCCCCTCTTGCACAAGATAAGGGGGGCCATTTTTTCCATGCCTCCCACTTCCAAAATGGTGCCAACACTCCTCCCTCCATGGCTAACTCTCTGCAGCTTCCTCTTGGTAGCTAACTCTCTGCAGCAAATTCTCCGCAACAGGCCCTGCCCCTCAGAGGAAAAAGTGCCCTTTGGGACACCTTCCCCCCTTTTTGTGTGACAGGGTCTCCCTGGAGCCCTAGGTGGCCTGGAACTCACTTTGCTATGTAGACCAAGCTGGCCTTGAGCTCACAGAGATCCACCTGCCTGTGCCTAAGTGCTGAGATTAACAGCATGCACTACCACACCTGGCTTTTACAATACTAAGACACTGCTGGCTCCTTCAGAATCCTGAATGGTACTATGATTTCTTTCTCATGCCTTCTGTTCTTCAAGGAAGCACCACAGACATAGAGGAAGTTCTAATGCACTGAGAATAGAGTGGATTTATTTTCCTAAAGCTAGTTAAAAATCAAAAGTTCTGCCATTATTTCAAAGCCAAATTTTTGCTCACATATGGGCTTCCCACTTTAAATTTTAATTTGTGTATGCACATCGCAGACTAGCAAAAGGAGTAAAAGCCAGCATCCTGCCTTTTTATATTTTCTCAGCATTACTTACCTAATAAATCATAAATGAACAAAGAAAAGAGGAACAACAACTTTAGGTTTCGGACACTGGCTTTCCTAAAGACGAAACATAAAAATGAAATCTTATCAGCTTGGACGCTGGTTCACAACTGACATAAAACTATCAAGATGAAAGAGCTTAATTGTAGCATCAACTCTTCAAATAAAACCTAGCGTCCCCCATGGCTGCAGGAGAATTTTCATAAGGCAGAGAATCTCCCTCAGTCCACCACAGGTGTGAGAAGGCAGCATGGTGGCTTGGAGCGGGCAGAGAGCTGACTGCAGACATGGCTGAGCTCAGTTCCAAGCTGCACCACTTTCTAGCTGCACAAGCTTAAATCTCAGTTTTCTCATCTGTAGATGCGCAACAGGATACCGTGGTTAGGAGTCTAACTGTGCTGCTCATCACCCAGTTTGCATACTGACAGACTCCCAAGCACATTAAAACATAACCTTATTAGGAATAGGTCTTTTCAGAGGCATTATATGAGCCCTTCTCTAATACGACAAATGTTATTTTGTCAAATGTGGAATTTGGACATAGTCACTTACAGGGAGAATGTCATGCAAAGATGAAAGTGGGGGTGGGGTGCTACTTCCACAAGCTAAGAATGCCAAAATGGCTAGCAAACTCAAAGAAGTTAGAGAACAGAAGTGTGTATCAAGTTCTCCACAGCCCTCAGAAGGAGCTGTCCACCCTAGCACCTTGACTTCAGATATCTAGCCTCTAGAAGGTGAGATGACACATTTCTGCTGTTCATAGCTTAAGCTACTCAGCCTGTGGTATTTTGCTAGAGCAACCTCAAGGAGTTATAACATCTTCCCTAGAGGGGAACAATGAGGAAGACCGAGTTTAGAAGATAGAAAATACATAGCCCACAGTTCATACTAGGTAGTAAAGTCTTAGCTCCTATTATTGGCTACTAGAGTATTATAAGTCAAGCCCCAGATATCAGGTAAATATATACTCTAAACACAGAAACTGTCATCCCCTCTAACATTTCCCCCTCTGAAGAGGTAACCCTAAAATCTTTTAAGGATTAGATAAGAGCTCCCAAATACTTTTGACATTTTTGGCCTTTGGAACAGAATATGTTGCTAAGTGTTAAGAACACTGGACGTTCATGCAAAAGACCTGGGTTTCATTCTCAGCACCTACATGGCTAACCCTAACTGCCTAGCCAATTCCTACCTCCTATTCTTATCACGCCATCCTCTGAAGGGGTTACCCAAATTGCCAATAGGGAATAGGGACGCAGACCGCTCTGGCTTCTTCCATGCTGAACAGTGACACAGGGTGAGGCAATTGTAGTACCCCTTCAGTGGGTCTATCTAAAAGACTCCCAAATTGCACAACTCTTGTCTCTAAGGGAAGAAGAAAGTCCTTGAATCATTAATGGGAGATGTGAAGGAGAAGTAAAGGCAAGAGTAATTAGCATTACAAGTTCTAGA
>NW_008330735.1:5434792-5446592 GCF_000622305.1 Nannospalax galili
TAATATAACAGTTTCTAGATCCATCCATTTACCTGCAAATTTCATTATTTCATCTTTCTTTACTGCTAAATAGAACTCCATTGTATAAATATACCACATTTTGGTTACCCATTCATCAGCTGAGGAACACTTGGGTTGCTTCCATCTCTTAGCTATTGTGAAAAGAGCAGCAACAAACATGGTTGTACAAGTGTCTCTACAATAGAATGAGTCCTTTGGGTATATACCAAGGAGTGGTATAACCGGTCATACAGGAGAAGGAAATTAAAGGAGTACCAATTGTAAAAGAAGAGGTCAAACTATCACTTTTTGAAGATGATATGATACTGTATCTAAGAGATCCCAAAAGTTCCACCAGAAAACTCCTAGAACTGATCAACACTTTCGGGATAGTGGCAGGTTATAAAATTAATCTACAAAAATCAGGAGGCTTTCTATATACCAATAATGAGCAATTGGAGAAAGAATACAGGGAAATGCTCCCATTCACAATTGCTGCAAAAAATTAAAATATCTTGGAATAAATCTGATGAAAAGATCTCTACAATGAAAGTTTTAATTTGTTAAGAAAGAGATTGAGGAAGACACCAGGAGGTGAAAGGACCTCCCATGTTCATGGATTGGAAGAATTAATATTGTTAAAATGACCATCCTACCAAAAGCAATATATAGATTCAATGCAACCCCAATCAAAATCCCCGTGACATACTTCACAGAACTAGAAAAATGCATCTTTAAATTCATATGAAGGCACAAAAGACCCTGGATAGCCAAAGCAACCCTGAGCACAAAGAGCAAAGCTGGAGGGATTACTATACCAGATCTCAAAATATACTACAGAGCCATAGTCATAAAAACAGCATGGTACTGGCACAAAAATAGACACATAGGTCAATGAAACATCATTGAAGATCCAAACCTGAGTATATGCAATTTCAGCCACCTGATATTTGACAAAGGTGCCAAGAACACACAATGGAGGAAAAGGCAGCATCTTCTACAAATGGTGCTAGCAAAACTGGATCTCCACCTGTAAAAGAATGAAATTAGATCCTTATCTTTCACCTTGCACAAATGGATCAAAGACCTCATTGTGAAACTGGAAACCCTAAAACTATTAAAAGAAAATATTGGCAGCAACTTACAGGATTTAGGTGTAGGAAAGGATTTTCTAAATCACACAGAAGTTGCTCAGGAATTAAGGTCAGCAATCAACAAATGGGACCTCATTAAACTAAAAAGCTTCTGTACAGCAAAAGAAACAACCAAAAACGTGAAGAGAAAACCCACAGAATGGGAAAAAATCACCAGTGACACATCTGACAGAGGTTTAACATCCAGAATATATAAAGAACTCAAAAAACAAAGAATTGAGAAACCAAATGGTCCAATTAAAAGATGGGCCAAAGACCTAAACAGAGTTCTCAAAGGAAGAAATAAAGATGCCTAAGAAACATCTCAAAAAGTGTTCAACCTTGCTAGTAATTAGGGAAATGCGAATTAAACCACCCTAAGGTATCACCTTACCCCAGTTAGACTGGCTAGGATCAAGAGAACAAATGATAACAAATGCTGGCAAGGATGTGGAGAGAGGGGAACGCTCATTCACTGCTGGTGGGATTGCAAACTCGTGCAGCCTCTATAGAAAACGGTGTGGAGAACTTTTTTTGTATTTTATAAAATAATTTTATAGCATCACTTTTTTGTACCACTAGTGTTTATGGGATCAGTTTTCCAGAAAACTTAATTTCCATCTAAGTTCTTTGAGAGGCAGAAGTTTTGAATTTGTGTATGATACGAACACAAAATTTTATCCTAGTTCACAGGTATTATGTTCACACACTGTTATAACTGTTACCTCCTTCATTATAACTTACATGTTACTCATGATCTTCACTTTGTAACCACTAATTGTATTGCTTTATAACATGATTTCTAAAAGGTGTGTTTACAACAAAATCTAACACCTGCTATTGTGAAGACAAGCTTGGAGAAACACTGTAATTCCAGAGTCAGCACAGGGAGCCTCGATAAGCATGGAAAGCTAATGCAGATTTAGGTTCATATAGGTTTTTGAAAATAAAATAGCTGGAAATGAATCCCGCAGTATGAGGGAACTTGAAGCACCTGAATATAGGATACAGAAAGCAGTGACTCCTTTTCTGAAGTGCAGTTCTGGGGAGGAACCCCACCACCACAGCTCAGAGTTTCAGGAGCTAACACACTTCTTACTGCCCATATCAATCAATCCAGGTGCCTTTTCCCAATTCACTGATGTGCATCTCTAATACTAAATTCAAACTTCACCCTTCCTCTGTGCAGCCACTCCACCTAACACAGATAACCAGAATCAATCTCTCATAGCCTAGCTCACTACAGCACCCTTGTGTATATCTCAAGGCATACCTCCAGCTCCAAAGCCAGGCCCTTTTGTTTTAATTATCCATATATATCACTTTCTTTTGCAAACAATGCTCCCATTTTCTTTAATACATCAGAGGAACAATCTTGATTCTTATGATTACAAAAATAGTTCATATTATAATAAAAATTTTTGCTTGTTTGTTTGGGAGGAAAGGGTTTATTCAGCTTACATCTCCTGGGTCACAGTTCATCAGGGAGCCCAAAGTATAATAACATTTTAAGTACTGTGGAATAAAATACATCCTCCAGCCAGGGGTGCTGACATGTGTCTGTAATCTCAGCACTCAGAAGGCTGAGGCAGAAGGATCATGAATTCAAGGACAACGTGGGCTACACAGTGAGACTCTGTCTTGGAAGAGAGAGGGAGAGAAGGAGGGGAAGAGAAAGCAACAGAGGGAGAGAAGGAGGGAAATAAAATTAAGTACACTTTTTTTGAGACAGTGTCCCTGTAACATCAACTGGCTGGCTGGAGCTGGTTATGTAGACCAGGCTGGTCTCAATCTCACAGAGATCTGCCTGCCTCTGTCTCCCAAGGGCCATCACGCCCAGCTAAGAACATCTTCCAAAAGTCTCTCATCATTAAATTTTTGGCATATAACTTCCAGAGTTGTTATTTTACACACATACACACATACACACACACACACACGCATGCACACATAGCTACTCACCAGACACATCTTTAAACAGGTAAGAATCACAATATAGATGCTGTGTTATAGCCTGTTCTTTTTACTGTATACAACCATCCATTGTAAAAAAGAAAGGTAAGTTTTTATCATAATTGTAATGGCAGTACAGTATTAGAATATCACTGTTTATTTAATCATTCTTTTACTGTGTTGGATCCATAAGTTTTTTCACATTTTTTATAATCACAAGCAAAGTTACAATGAAAAAGCCTTGAAATTATAGCTTAGAAAAATGATCATTTCCTTAGGATAAATTCTGAAAATTAGTATGCTGGTTCAAAAGGATATATTTAATGTCAATTTTCTCTCAGAAATGGTGCCAGGGTCTATTTCCCAGGGTCCTCATCAACATTTGGCCTGTTAATATTTTTTATCTTGAGGAAAATTAAAGCACACATAAAACAACATTCCAGTTTTTAAAAATTCATATCTATTTATTTATTTATTATTTATTTATTTATTGTGTGTGTGTGTGTGTGTGTATGTGTGTGTGTGTGTACCATGTATGTATAGGTGCCCATAGAGGGCAGAAGTGGATGTTGGAGTCCTTGGAGCTGAAGTTATAGGCAGTTGCAAGCCATCTGAAATGGGTACTGAGAACCAAACTCAGATCCAATACGTGCTTTTAACTGCTGAGCCATCTCTCCAGCCCCACATTCCATTGTTTTAATCCTCATCTTCATTACTATTGAGTCTGGGCATCTTTTTGGCAAATTCGATGATAAAATTGCTTATTGTGCAATACAATAGTATGCAATGGTCTACATTATATTAAATATATTTGAATAACAGAGTTTAGTTATTTAGTATATTGTGTTTTTCATTGTATTATAATAATTATTTATTAAATCCCTACTAAAATAAATCTTTTCAGACTATAACAGCTAACACTGCTCATGTGCAAAGCAGAATTCCCAGATCACCTTGCTATGTTCTCATCTCCTCTTGGCTATCTGGGTACACTTCCCCAGCCCTTATGCTCCATGAGTTAGATGAAGGATTCTCTTTTGGTTTAAAAGGAATATCAAGGAGTAATTTTGAAATATGAATAAATTTTGAAGTAATGTTCATATTTTTAAACAGTTCCACCCTTTCCTCTTTTTCTTCTCACACAGTCTTGTGGCTTGGATGCTATTGCTTTAAGAATGAAGAAACAAGGCATGGAGTGCCCAC
This sequence comes from Nannospalax galili, assembly GCF_000622305.1. Lineage (NCBI taxonomy): Eukaryota > Metazoa > Chordata > Mammalia > Rodentia > Spalacidae > Nannospalax > Nannospalax galili. The sequence continues at coordinate 5,439,082 of NW_008330735.1, forward strand.
TGACATGTCCAAAGACACAGATGGGAGGAGCCATAATTTGAATGGAGGCTTTTTGGTCCCAAAGTTTCCACTACACCAAGTTGCTAGTAACTGGAGCCACTGTAAGGGACACATTAATACCCCACAAACATAGTAGATGAGACACAGGTCCACTGAGGGGGCATTGATCTCTGTGTCAGAAGGAACAGTTAAAACTTCAAAATAAAAAAACCAGTAAGACTCTAAGTCGCAACCCTAGGAGGCACTAGAGCCCATATCCTTCCACCTGGTGCTTGACCCCCTCAACCAGAGAGTGTCTGCATGAGCTAACATCACAATGGGAGCTCACATTCTCTGCAACAGACATAAAAGAAGTCAACCGCATCTGAATCAGATGGACACATGCCATAGAGAAACTCAGACTAGGAACCTGGGTAGTCGACAGAGGACAGGGAAAGGTGAGAAAGGTGAAGAAAGGAAAGTAAATAAAGCGGGTGACTGCTTATGACATATGAGGTACCACATTACATATTTTTTGGTAAATCAAACAACTTAGTCCTGTCAAGGAAAAAAATAAAAATGGGCTATTTCAAGGCACAAAATGGAGGTGGGGGTGCGTTGTGAAATCTGGTCTTAGACATCCCAAACTAAATCTCTGAATTGGGCTGCAGACTGCCCACCCTGGACTGGATATGAACTGATCTTTGGGTTAAAATGCAGTTACCTGAAACATTGTTAACTTTTACTAACCTTTGGTACACAGAACCCTCTGTCATGGTTGCTTCACAGTTGTCAACTTGACACACCTTGGAAGAGGGAACCTCAATTGAGGAACGACCTCCATCAGACTGGTGGGTTTGTAGGGCATTCTCTTGACTGCTGGTTGATGTGGGAGGGCCCAACCCACTGTAGGTGGTGGCATCCCTGGGCAGATGGGCCTGGGCTGTATAAGAGAACCAGGTGAGCAAGCCAGGGGGAACACATAGCAGGCAGCCTTCTGCCATGGTCTCTAGTTCAGCTTCTGACTCCAGGTTCGTGCCTTGAATTTCTGCCCTAACTTCCCTCAGTGATAGATTATGACCTGGGAATTGTAAGCTGAAATAGACACTTTCCTCCCCAAGTTGGTTTTAGTCAGAGTGTTTTACTACAGCAAAAAATCTAGAACACTTTTCCTCAAAATTACTTAGATGCTAGAACTGGGCCCAGTCAGTCCTCTTCTTACAAGATAGCTTTTTGCCAGCAGTGATCACAGCTTCGGACTAACTGACGTGATTTTCAATTCCTGGATTTGGGATCCTTCAATACAGCCTCTGTGTTGTAAACTCTCATAGACTGTTGGATCTGTGCTCCTTGGTCAGAGCCATAGTCAGTTCCAACTAAAGGTGATGTTCTTTGCTCTCAAGTAGGTTTACTGTATCCTTGGTTCAGTCTTCACAGCTATCCTGGGAGCTAGAAATTAACACATGGCGTTTATGCAAGGTCACACAGCAGCAGGGCAGGGTTCGAAAACAGTTAAGCCTTCCATTCAAGACCAGAAAAAATCTCATGGGTTCCATGGATGTGCCTCTGTGGGAGAAGGGGCAGAAGGGCGGAGAGCTGGAGCAGGACTCTGAATTTCCAACCTCAAGTCAGCCAATGCCTCATTTTACTGCTTTATAAAGTGCAGTTGCCAACGAAGCTTATTAGAATGAAAAGGGTCCCCTGCTTTAAAAAAGAGATCCCCAATTTTGAAAACATTCTATATCTGACTCATTCCTACTGATGCAGAATTTGTATGAGTGACGTTTCTTGACCCAGGGTCCTAAGGTCACCAAAGGCCAACCTGAGACAATAGCTCCCAAGTTCGTTGTCTAAAGACAATGAAAATTAAAGACAGACTCTTCTGGGAATATGCAAAGCAGAAGCAAGTTTTATTAAGAATTACAGAAAAAAAATGAGAAATTAAGGAAAAGAGAAACCCCTGAGAGTAGGAGGGGTTTCCAAGAGAGAAAAAGCCATCCTTTTTCTTGCTAGGGCTATGATGGAGGCTAGACAGACTGAGTGAACTGCTATGAGATTGGTTAGTTCTCTGAGATATAAAGGGCAGAGCCAGTGGAGGGCCCTTAGGCTCTATGCATGTCCCCCTAGTCCAACCAGGGAGATGACCATGCTCTGTCCATGAACTGCCCACCAAGTTAGGGGTGGTAAAGCTGCCCTCTATCCATCTCTGACTCCTGCTTTGTTAGTTATTTTCCTTGACTGTCTGTTAGCTGTTAGTCACAGAGCCAGAGTTATTATCCTCTGACCTTCAAGTATCCGGTGTCTCAAGTACAGGAGTTACACTAAGCTCTCTTTGTTCTCACATATATATGATCAGCTTGTAGCTATACCATGATATTCCAGCCACCAAAATATAGTATTTCTTGGTTACACTGTATTTAGTTCCTGTCTTTTGAGGTCATCGGGGGGTGGTCTAGGCAGAGGCTTCTTGTTGGAAGACATCCTTATAATTTCATCTGGTACAATTAGCTGCATTGGAAGTGAGACTACAACAAAGGGCAACAGTGCTTTACAAACGTCCCTCCAGGCCTTCAAGAGGACCAGCTGGCCTGTTGTCCCCAGCCCAGAGCCCCGTGCTTCCTCTTATCTGCCTAGCCTGGTTATCTCATACCCAACTACAAGACTTCTTCATCTTCCTCAGTGTTCCAAATCTCACCATGTTAACCCTTAATCTTCCTTCTAACTCCAGCTTCTGTTCTCACTGACACATATGGGAACAACTTGCAATTTTCACCACGGGCTCTTTTCTTATCCATAGAGCACTAGCCTTTGCATTACTACCACCAACCATCCATCAATTCTACTAAACAAACTACATATCACTCACTTGTGGTGTGCAAGGCATTATGAAAATAAGATATCCGGACATCCACTTGGTTGCATACTTTCTGCACCCCAACAAGGGGAGAAGTACAGACTGAATCATAATGGAGTAAGGCAAGTGTGCTAAGTTCTATGGAAAGCTAGACAAGAACAGTTAACTACATGCAATGGAGGTATTGCTGAAGATGCATGGTGGAGAGGCTCGGAACTTATTTTGAACCACGAGAAAAGGAAGAAATGCCACCAGCAAAGGCAGAAAATTTGTGAAGGGTAGGGTGGGTAAGGGGAATACAAAAATCCTCTTAAGTCACAAGCACAGAGCTGGGGAGATGGCTCAATAGGTAAAATACTTGCTATTCAGATCCCTAGCACACACACATAAAAAGCAGGATATTGAAATGTGTGCCTGTAATCAACAGCACCAAGAGGCAAAGACAAGAGGATCCTGTGGGTTTGCTGACCAGCTAGTCAATTGGTGAGCTCCAGGTTTAGTGAGAGACTGTCTCAAAAACAATAGATATGCCCAACATTGACCTCTGACTTCCATACATATACACATGGGTGTATGTGCCCGCATACACCCCCCTACAACCACACACACACACACACACACACACACACACACACACACGAAGTCACAGCACAGTGAGGGACACTGCAGGCACAGGAGGAACCCCCAGGCTGGCAGTCAAAGCCATAATAATCCTGTGCCCCACTGACCATCCCCATCAGTCAAGCTAGAATCCTGACGAGAAATTGAGGACAATGATAGAATCTAGAATAAGCTCTGTAAAGTCTCACAGAGTCTGAAATGCCTTCTCATAAGCGATTATGAACACCTGCCCTTCAGAGGGGCCAGAAGTGTCTCAAATGAGAGGCACTATGGTGTAAAATCACAACTGTAAACTCCTTTTCAGCCTGATAATTCAACTTCTGAAGAAGCGATATCTGATTTCAGAAAATCTTGTGATACCATTGCTTTAGTTCCTTTTCCAGTTGCTGTGATGAAATCCTCTGACAAAAGCCATGTAAGGAAGGGTGATTTGGGGGGTCACAGCTTGAGGTCATAGTCCATCATGGCAGGAAGTCACAGTGGCAGTAGCAGTCTTGCTGACCATGTTGCATCCACAGCAAAGAGGCAGACAGTGGTAAATGCTGGCGCTCAGCTCACTTTCTCCTTTTTATACAGTACAGATCCCAACCTAACGAATGGTGCCACCCACAGGGTGCAGTTTTTCCCACCTTAACATAATCAAGATAATCCTCCACGAGCATGTTCAGAGGCCCACCTTCCAGGTGATTCTAGATGTCCTCAAGTTGACAAGTGAGACTAACCACCACAACCAAGAATGTCCAATAATAAGATCCTTGGTAAATATACTATTAGTTTCCTACAATCACGTGCTGTAGAGTCATTAAAATGGTTGTTGGAGGACCAGTGAGATGGCTCAACAGGTAAAGATGCTTGCCACCAAGGAACTCACATGATAGAAGGAGAACTAACTCCCACAAGTTGTCTTCTGACCTCCATACAAGGCACAAATATGTGCATACGTGCACATTAGGAAACAGGTGGGATAGAAAAGTCCTGAAACTCACTGGCCAGTCAGTGCAGTTGAATTGATGAGCTCCAGGTTCAGTGAGGGGCTTCTTTTTATTTTCTGAGTTTATACAATAAGTATTTTTTGGTTTGGAAAAAAAGAGACATGAAGTCTGTGTAAATCCTCCTACCACCATGCCAAACCAGCAAGAGGTTCATGGTTGTCTATGATCCCTACCTTCCTGTGAACCAGCTCATCCCTAAGCATAGAATTAAAGGTGGGGTATCAGAAGTGGTAATCCCAATACAAGAACACGTGGCTCTCAACATCTCGATTCCATCATCATTTCATAGGGGAAAGTATTGGAGCCCGATTCATACTTAGTGAGGTGGGTTATTCTTTAATACCGAGAACTACCATTTATTATGCACTATCTACATGGGTCAAGTACCTTGTAATCATGTCACTTGTCCTTCAACAACTGTGAAAGTTGGGTACTGAAAGTTAAGTACATTGTTTTCATTTACAGGCCAGGAAGCTGAGGTTCTGAGATAAAAGCCACTCACTCACCTAATCCCCCCCTGGCTAGTAAGTCAAAGAAATCAGGTTTCAAAGTCCAGTTTGTCTGCATCCACTGTCTCTATTTTTTATGTCAAAAATTCTGTCCTTTTAACAGACTGATTTGTTAATATTTATAGAGAATTAGCATGTCTTAAAAAAGAGATCTTCCAAAAGTCTTGGGTCAGGGATTAAAAACTTCCTTCAAGGAAGTTGGCAAAGATAAGGTAATAGGTGACAACTGGGAGAACCAAATAAATTATATGAAGAGTAAAGGCAAGGTACCTATGTGGAGGTGGTACACTAACTAGCTTAGCCATGGTATAGTTTCATAGTATACACATATATCAAAGCAACATGTTGTTCCTTGTAAAAATGTATTTTAAATCATCAATTATACTTCAATAAAACGGGAAAATTGAATTTATAAACAAAGGTAACAGAGTACTCATTTTCTTACTCCCTAAATAACTACTTTGTCAGCTGTGCTGCTGTATCTGTGGGGCGGGGGAAGCTGTGCCGTGGTGCAGTGCTGCATCATCCTGAGTCCCACACCATCTCTTCTTAAAACTGGCCACGGTGTGGTATTTATACCATAGAATTGACAAACACCATGCACGGCACCTGATTTATTGTTTGGTTTATTGTCTAGACTTAGAAAGTGGTGAGAATACTAATAATGGAGATTGAACTTAAAAGTGCACCTTCTTTTTGTAGCTGTTACAGAACGAATAGCCCAAAAATAGGGGAAATGTCCTAATATTTGAAAATTATTTCCTGCTTCACTAAATAAGCAAATGAATAACGTTCTGATAGATGTCTTCGCTGTGTCATTCGTGTTGGAACTGTACCCTTTCATCAGTGAAGTGAGCAACCTCTTTGCTGAGTCAGATTGGCATCAAACACTTACATGTAGTATGATTTTGCCTTCTCATGGTTGAACTGCAATCATTAGTTGACTCCAGGTATACAAATTAGGTAAAACTCAGTGAAAGAATTCTGTGATAACTGAGTATATGAGATTTACAGTAAAATATATGCTATATTCCACTTATCCATAAGCTGTAAGCTAGAAATCTTTCATATCAGTGAAAGCTATAATAAAACTTTTTCCCATAGAGTTGGTTGTTAAACATTTAAAACACACTGCTAGCTAGTGCCATGGGCAAGCCCATGATACTTTAGTGACAAAAATCTCAACTGTAAGGGCAAGATTTTCAGGAATTCCCAAGGAATCTCAGGAGAAGTGACACTTCAAAATTGGTTTTTTCTAAAAAACACGCCTGTTTATTTTAATAATTTATGAACATTTTATTACTATATCACAGGTCAAAATATTTGTGGTTTTGACTCTGATAGTATAATACTTAACATTTTCCTGTGGCATTTAGATATGAATTTACAAATCAGCTAACATATAAAATGATTTTCAATAGAATGATAAACTAAAATGATTTATTTTTTAAGAGCAGATTTTAAAAATTTCATTTAGAAACAGATTTAATGAACATACTTACTTGATAAAATACATAAAAGAAAAAGGAATCTGTGTAAGAAATCATACCTAAAAGAAAAATAATGCTGCTCTATAAAATATTACTTTATGGCCCAGATACATCAAAGCAAAATATTTTACCAATACACACCATGAATAGAGTTTACTGTTTTATGGCATATTCTAAATAGTGCCAAACCATATATTAATGCCCTTTTAAAAAAGAAATTATTATTTTTATGTTTATATGTATGTTTTGCCTACATGTATGTAAGTGCACCCATGTCATACAATGCCTGCCAAGGCCAGAAGAGGGCATCAGGTCCCTTGGAACTGGAGTTATGGATGGTCATTAGCCACCATGTGGGTGATGGGAACTGAACCCAGGTCCTTTGCAAGAGCATCCAGTACTCTTAACTCTTGAGCCATTTCTACAGCCCCAATCCCTGATTTCTTAAAGGTATTTTGAACTCTGGACTTGCTTCTTAGAAATCTAACCCCAGATCATTCCGAGGAAGTAGAAACACTCTTTCAGAACATGAGCTAGAAACAAAACAAGCTATCTACAAGAGAAAGCATACTCAACTCTTAGAAAACATTAGTCACAGCCTCTTCTTGGTGTTGTATGGACACTTCATTGTTGCATTTATGTGACATCATCAGTTACCAACTCATGCATCATCTATCTCCACTGTTGACCACCAGCACCACAAAAATGGATGGCTTGTGTTCATCCTTTGCCCAGCCAGAGGTTCAGTCAGTGTCCTCCAACTATGATTGGCTAGAGAGAGGGAGGCAGAAAGGGAAGCACGGAGGAAGGAAGGCTCTCTCTGGCAGAATTCACATCAGTTTCCCTGTCTTTCTTTGGGAACTTCCTGCGATGTTTGGATTGTGATACCATTTCCAAATATATGTGATAGCAAGTCAATTCTAAAGGTCATCCAGATACTAGGGCTGGGTGAGCACTCAGTTGGTATAGTGCTTGTCATGCAATCATAAAGACTTGAATTTGATCCCCAGACAACCCCCCCCCACACATACACACACACACACACACACACACACACACACACACA
>NW_008330735.1:5447676-5462658 GCF_000622305.1 Nannospalax galili
GTGCATATTGTCTTCTGGCCTCCACCTATATCACACATGCACACACACACACACACACACGCATGGACGCATACACACACACACACACACACACACACACACACACACACACACAACCCAGGTATGGTAGAAGCTCTAGGGAAGCAAAGACAGGTGGGTCACTAGGCTTTGCTAGCCAGCTAGCTGAATTGATGTGTTTCAGGCCAGTGAGAAACCCCAGTTTTTTTAAAAGAAATTAAAAATGACAAAGTGGTCAGTATCTTTTTTTATGAGTATGTTTTCTACATGTATGTAAGTGCTCCCATGTTATGCAATGCCCGTGGAGGTCAGAAGAGAGTTTCAGATTCCCCTGGAACTGGAGTTTCAGCCAGTTGTTAACTGCCATGTGGGTGCTAAGAATAGAACTCGGGTCCTCTGCAAGAGCAGCCAATGCTCTTAACCACTGAGCCATCCCTCCAGCCCCACTGGACAGTATCTTAAGGAACAATACCTCTGGCTTCCACACACATACCTGCATATATACAAACATATACACACATATATACAAAAGTCACCCAGACTTTAAAAAACATACCACATGTATTGTTACATCTAATACGTAAGGCACATTACTCTCATAATTGGCTTACAATATTCATGGAGTTCATACATACAAATGAGCTACCTTTGCAAATAAGACACCCCCACCCCAGGCCCCAAATGTACAGGTCAAAGATGTGTTGTTACATATGTAATCTAGAAGTTGACTCTTTAAGCTCTACAGGTAAAGAGGGAAGTTCAACCCATCCTGAGCTGTATGGCTGGAGATGTGTGGCGGGATTTTATCCTGAAGGTGTTCCATCTTCCATGTTTCAGAGCATTCGGCAATCCAGGCTTTGGGCACTTTAGGAATGAGACTCAGGTGCAGAGGGCTGACATTGACACTCGAGAACACAACTGGACCTGTGAGCATCAGCAGCCAATGTGCACACAGGGGTTGCGGCACATATAGGAAGGGTAGGCAGTGCTGACTTGGATGGATGAGGACTGATGAATGGATAAGACTTTGAAACAAATGTCTCTTATGAAAGCTATTGTCCCAAACCAGCAAACTATCTATGGCATAGGCAGTTTGGGCCACAATTTCCTTTTAAATCAAAGGATACACTTAAAATAATTAATTCAATCAGAGAACTAACAGTCATCAAAATGAGGCCAGAGCTTGCTCTCCTTTGGGGTCCACATAGAAATTGCTATTGGCCCACTTTCCTGATTTCCAAGTTTTCCACAGCTTCTAATTTTTTCTTTCTGTGACTAGAAGCCAAATGTGCACTTTTAGCCTCTATAATCCTCTCTCGCTAGGAGCTGGGAATTTTTCTGATATAACAAGCTAATTAAAAACATTATTACAGCAAAGGTTGCCTTGCAGCTTCACCTGCCATCGAAGGGTTAATTACCCATAGTTAATACCCTACCTTATTCAGGAATAATAAGAACAAGGAACCTGCTTTTACGGCAACCTTTCTAAGATGGTGTTACTTCTTCAAAGCACAACAGTTTAAAAAAAAATATCAAAAAGCCATGCAAATGGAGATGAATGGTACACAGGCCACTGAGGTAATTAAAAATGTATTTCCCATCTCCTAGTAATTGAATTGTGTACAAGCTGCAAGTTAATGAGGTCATCTACCCTCGAGCACTGACAGGAAAGCAGGAATAATTATCTTTCAATTTTTTCTTATGTAGCAATTAATTTTAACCATTCGCATACACCCCACTTCCACTCCCCTCATCCCAGTCAGTCAAAGTCATCGCTAAACTGAATTGACAGGCAATTGATACGGTGGTGGCCTGGAGCTGCCGAGGCGGGCAAGGTAATCAAGGGGCTGCAGCTGTTGAGGGCTAAGCGCTTCCAGGTGAATGTCGCCTGAGATTTTGAATTCTGCCACTCGGAGGACACAGGACACACTGCGGTGGTTGACAGAACAGCTGGTGCCAGGTGGGCTGGGCAGGGGCAACGCTGACTTGGGAAGGCAACAGAAGGATGGGCAAGGATTGATGGATGGACAAGACTTTGAGACAAAACATCTCTTACAAAAGCAGGTATCCAAAAATGCAAGAAGAATGCTCAGGCTGCAGTTAAACTTGGGATGAGGTTGTGGGAATCACTGAACTTCTTGGAGATTTTGGCCTGTTGTTAGGGTTCTGTTGAGCATCTCTTCTAGAACTTTCAGGAGCAAAAAGTTTCTTCAGTGATTGAGCTCAGGAAATGATCACTGTTGTTAGGTGACGTCATTCTAGGCCAGTGTAGCACTGGCTGCAGTTGGGCTGATACGGCCCAGAATACATTACATTCTGACAGATATTAGACTGCCTAATGTCTAGATCAAACCCTAGGCGCATGACTACCACTACTCGTTTTTTTACCAGCACAACTGGAGGAAAGTATCCCTTCTGAAAGGTTTCAAACAGTGTGACAAGTACCTAAGGGAGAGTCCATGTGAGCAAAAACAGGAAACAGAATTGCCTCTCGCTTCTAGAGTTAAGTCACCTGTCTCCTCCTGCCCTTGAACATCAAAACTCTGGATCCTCAGGCTTTACAACCCTCCCATATACTTTAAATAGTCTCTAGATGGTTTACAATACCTAGTACAGGGTAAACTTCACCTAAATAGCTGTTATATGATATAGTTTAGGGAGAAAGGACAAGAAAAAAAATCTGTATCTGCTCAGTGCAGATACAATATTTTCCAATATTTTCTGTCTGTGGTTGGTTGAATATATGGGTAGAATATACATGTGGTAGACTAAATTATATATAAAATAGATACATATAGATGTACTTTAAGGAACTGATTCACATGATTACAGAGACTTGACAAGTTTAAACTCTGATGGAAGAGGTGGGCATGATGGAGACTGAGGCAAGAATTGAAGTTCAAGTACAATAGCCATCAGACTGGAGACCCAGAAAGACCTAATGATTCAACCCAGTCCTAATACTATCTGTAGCAGAGTGGTCAATGTTTTGTTTTACTCAGGCCTTTAACTGGTTGGATAAGGCTAACCCACATGCTAGTGGGCAATTTGCTGTAACTTAAATTCACTGATCTCAAGGTAAATCTCATCCACAACCTCTTCATGGAACTATCTAGCACAATGCTTGACCAGAGATCTGGGCATCCTGGCCCAGCCACACTGACACATAGAATGAAGTACCACAAGCAGGTTGGAACAATAAGCTGATGTCAATGTCAGTGCATCTCCCAGGTCAGGAGCCTGGCAGGGGACTAACATCGCCGCACAGTCACCCCTTTGTCACGTTCACCTGGTTCCCCATGATCCCTGCTCCCAGAAAATGGAGGATTCCTGCAGATAAGCTCTCAGGATGTACACTGGGAGGGACAGTAGACATACAGTAAAGAGTGTTGGGGAAATGGTTTAAAAGAGTGGATTCTGGTAGGAATGATTGGTGGAAGAAGAGTGTAATTCAGTAGGGACAGACAGAGCCAAAGGACCAAGGCTGTGGAACAGTCTCCAGTAAGATCATCAATATGAACAGAGGCACCCCCCTGTCCAGGATGTCTTAGTATATTTCAGTTCTCCTCAAGGTCAGAGTTAGAAAGTCTGCCAGAGCTCCCCACTGGTCCTTTGCAGCAGAGCATCAAGGCAAAATATCATAGGCTGTGCTGATTCATGGCACCACCATGAATCCATCTTACCAGTGACTTATTGTTCACTGGCTACATTCCACATACTAGCATTCATATTACAGAAAGAAGCCGGGGCTTAGTGGGGTAACTTGTCCAAAGTGATATAGCCCCTAAGAGGTAGGCTGAGACTGACATCTGACAATGTCTGATTGAGGAACTGATCACTTATTCCCCACACTAGTCAGCCTTCTGGGCCAGGGCTCCCTACATGCTGCAGGGGTGAATTACTGAGTCTCCAGAATTCTTACCTGCTGCCACTTACAACCTTCCTGGAAGAACTGCAATGTCCTAAGGCAGCCCAGACAGGAAGTGATTCTGGGGGACAAGATTCTAGTTGAGTTGTTGGGCAAGTCTATGAATGCTCACAGGTGTGTGCACACATTTGTAGAAATGCTCAGCAACAGACGGCATGGGTCGTCATGGTTCTGCAAGGCAAAGGGGCCACCAGCAGGACACTCCACCATCACCTGCTAGGGACAAGCTGTTCCATCCCCGTGCTGCTCCCTGGAATGAGTGTACAGTCAGACACAAAGAAGCCCGGCTTCATTTCAGCAGCCAAACTGCCATGTGAGGAAAAGCCTTCCCAGGACAACAGATTTCTCTGAGGAGAATACAAAAGGGTGGACAGGTGGCTTCCCATTGAAAAGCATCACCCACAACTTCCAAGCTGCCTGGCCAGGCCTGGAAAGGAAAAGGCATGCTGGCTTCAAGTAGAGACATTTTGAAATGCAAAAGTACCTTTAGAATTGTTTGGTCATTTAAATTAAACAGAAAGGAAGTTTCTTAGAAGGCAGATAATGGGGATGATGTAGTGATGAAGAAGATGATAAAGATGATGATGAAGCTGCTACTTAACCAAACAGAATAACAGTGGTAGCTGCAATTTATTGAGCACCTACTACCTGCCAGGAACTGTGATTTATACACTTTTGCTAATGTTATCTGCCCAACAGCCTTGTGGCTGGTATTCTATATATGTTCCCATTTTATAGAGGAAATGGAGGCTCCAAAAAGTTAATTTACTTCCTTTCCAAAGGATACCTAGATAGGAAGCATGGCAGCTGGGGTTTAAACCCAGTCTACTTGATTCTAAGCCTGTGCCAGTTCTTTGTCTCTTTTCTCTATTCGTATCGCTCTGTCTCTATCTCTCTGTATCTCTAGCTCTCTGTGGGTGAGAGGCAGAGACAGAGAGACAGAGACAAAGACAGACAGACAGACAGAGTCTTAGTATAAATATTAAAGTACCCGAGTAACGAACTTTCCCAAAAGGAAGGACTCCAGGACACAGGCTAAGTCAGACTCTCACCCTTTTCTACTTGAATGTTCACCTAATTGGGGTGCACAGGGGAGTATCCACAGCTCCCCTGTGCTCCTGGGCAAAGGAGGGGACTTTTTACCCCCTTTTCCTTTACTAGATTTTTCTCAACAACACTAACAAACAGGTTCCTCACTGCTCTCTCCAGCCTCCTTCCTGATTTCCACCCTCTAACCATCTCCACGTCCTCTTCAGTGGCTTCCATCATGCTTAGAGTCAAATTCAAAGTTCTCTTGTCAGATGAGGCCCTGTATGATCTGGTGTGGGTTTTTTTCTCATGTTTTCTATTGTAAGGGCCCTTCTACACACTGACCTGCCTAAAGGTGCTAAGAGTGGTTGTCCTTTGTAAGGTGTTCTGCTTTAGTCTGTAGGGGGACTGTAGATGTGATGGCAGGTCCTCTGCAACCAAAGGCAGATGAAAGAAACACCCCAAGAATGGCAGAGATACAGAGGGAGAGAGCCTGTAGCTCCAAACTAGTGTGCTCTGGTCAGCCCCAGATCCCCTAGATTGCTAGGAAATGGTACTTGTTCTGGTGAAGCCACTCAACTTGGGAGTCTGCTGTTACAGCAACCTGGCTAGTATCCTATTAATATTCATATTTCTGTATTCGACATTTACATATTTTGTACTCTCCTTGAGTCTCAGGCTTACCCTGCCTACCTAACCCTGCTCTTAGCAAAACACTTGATCTATTTCAGAAAGAAAAGGTAGTCATCTTCCATCATTTAAGTGTTTCAGGCAACCTCTGCACCCTGCCAGCTCTTCCTTTTCTGCTGTGACTCCATGGGACTGTCCTCCCATCACAGCCAGAACTTCCTTCTTTGCTTTGGGTCCTACCCTTCCTATACCTCAAAGAACTTTCTCTAGCAATGAAACCTTCTCTTGTATAATTCAGCCTCTGTATCTGGGCTGCAGACACATAGTACTTTAATACACACCTGTCTTTCCAATCTTGGTAAAATAAAGAATAATTAACATGCCCCTCTTTAGTCTCAGACTGTCTCTTGACTATACTGTGGCCTTCTGTCACCACATGTTCAGCTTCCATTTGATCTTCAAGCTCCTCCTGCAGGAGTTATGCTCTGACCCAGCAACAAAAGAAATCTGGTTAGTATCTGATGATTTCCATGCTGAGAAATCTAGTCCTTAGCCCCTACAGTCACATTCATTCTGGTTCTCCTACCCTCTCTGAGCCTGTCTCCAACATCACCATCCCCTCTTTATTGTGATCCATCTTATTATCCCTACTTTGCTGAATTCTCAGAACAGGCCTGTGAAGTGAGATCTTTCTTATACTCACTCTAAACATGAAGACATGGAAGCCTTGAGATGCTCAGTGAATGTCCCAGAGCCACATAGCATTTGCTGGGCTAGGATTGGAGATCAAACTCCCATCACTGCCATCAGCATGCTCAGCTTTTAAAAGACACTGTTTTGTAGACTCAGAGACCTAAAAGATAATCATTAAGAAGGTATTTGAGAGGCTAGGGGGACTGCTTAGAGATCCCTAGAACTCATGAAAAAGTTAGACAAGCTTGGCAGCTCACTTGTAAGCCCAGTGTGGGGGAAGTGGAGAGGGGGGATCCCCAGAGGACTCTGCCAAGCAGAATACACAAAGCAGCAAGCTTTGGTTTCAGTGAGAGACCCTGCCTCAATATATAACATATAGAGCAATTGACAAAGACACTTGACATCAATGTTGGACCTCAACACACATAGGCACACAAGTGCTGAGCACATGTGTACACCCATACACGTGCAAATATACATACACATGTACATGCTAACACACCTACATAGGCAAAAGAAGGTATTGATAATTTCTTCCTACACCAAATTAAAGTTGCCAAGTTGCTGTGTAAGGAAACACAAATTCCTCAGCTGGGTGTTTTAAAAAACGACAAAGACTGAGTTTGATCAGTACACAAAGGCATTGTGACCACATCAGAGGTCACTTCAGCACAAATGGCAGCCCCCATCCCTTGGAGACCCAACTGGCAGATTGAAAAGAGACATGGTCCTGATTTAGATTGTGCAGTTAATTATGTATGAGACTACGGTCAAGGACCCTGTCCTCTTATGGTCACAGTTACCTGAGGGGGAATAATACCTGTCTTCTGACTCACAGGGTCTTTGTGAAGTTCAAGTGACATTATAGAGTGTGAGATCTTGGAATAATAAAGCTCACCATTTAAATGTAAAGAGAAGCAAGAGGGGAGATCAAGTTCAGGATTCCTGCTCCCATCTTGATCCACAGAGCAAACTGACCTTGTTCAGTCGGTGGCATCAGTCATATATCCTTACAACCACCACCCAATATAGCAAACTACCTGCCTCCTTCCTTGCAACATAAAGCTTGCTGAGCTTATTGGAAAGGCAACAAAACCTTAGCCATTTTTAAATCATACAGTTCTCTTTTCTCAAAGGACTAAGAAAAACATTACAGAAGCAGGGAATAGCACAAGCAGTTGCTAGCTTTCAGTGGTCCCGCTTATGATTTTGTTACTTTATGATGATGCAAAATCCACATACCATCCAGCACTGAATTTGAACTTGATATTTTCCCTGCCTGATGACATGCAGATTGAAATTTTAAGAGTAGGCAAGCAGTGGCGAGTTAGCCACAGGCTCAGGTGGGAAACAGCCAACAGTTTCCGAGGGACTGCTACTAAGCAAGGATCTTTGGCAGGTTAGAAGCAATAAATTTGGCTTTGAATCACAATATTTTTAACCCATGATGTTAACCTGATTTTTCATATGTAATTAAAGTTTATCAGTACTTACAAAAACTACAGTGTACAGAAGCATTCGAAGAATGAAAAAAATATAATTCAAGATTCAGATTTTCCTGTAAGAAAACAGCCTCCTGTGGAAACTTCCCATTTAAGGACTTATTTTGCATTAAAAATATGCTATAATTTGAGGTAGGATTCAAAGGACTTACATGAAGTATACTATATATGCATTCATTAGTATGTGTGCTGGATAGCTTTAGTGTGAACTTGACACACCTGGGTTGAGGGAGCCTCAGTTGGGGAATTTCCTCTATTGGACTGGCCTGTGGCCATGTCTGAGGGGCATCTTCTTGATGAGTGATGTGGGAGGGCCCAGCCCACTGTGGTGGTGCCACCCCTGGCAGGTGGGCCTGTGTTGCATAAGAAAGCAGGCTGAGCAGGGGCCAAGGGAGCAAGCCAGTAAGCAGCATTCCTCCATGGCCTGTGCTCCAGTACCTACTTTCAGGTTCCAGCCCTGAGTTCCTACCTTGGGCTCCCAGACGAACTGTGACCCAGATGTAAGACAAATAAACCCTTCCTCCCCAAGTTGTTATGATCAGAGTGTTTTGTCACAGCAATGGAGAAACAAACCAGAACAGTATGCCTTTTAAAATGTAACCCTATTATAAGTTAGATATTTTCATTTACTTCCCATTTTCCTGTCCTTGCCAAGGGAACTGTTCTTTCCAAAATGGCTCCTTAAACTATTCTGTTCTTGTGCTGAAGAGGTGGCTCAGTGGTTAAGAGAGCTTACTGCTCTTGCAAAAGATCCCAGTTCAGTCCCCAGCAGCCACATGGTGGCTAAAAACCTTCTGTGTCTCTAGTTGCAGGGAATCCAACTCCCTCTTCTTACCCTCCGTGGGCACTGCATGCACATGGTATACTTATATTCATAGAGGCAAAACAGACATAGAATTAAATAAAGAAATCAATCTTCAAAAAACATTCTTTAAAAAAAACATTAAACAAAGGCTCAAAGGGGAGGTGAGAAATAGGTGGTGGGCCAGCAATAGACTGAGAACTATTTGAGACTGATTGCTGCTGGGTGAAGGAGAATATAACTTACATATGACCACTGGATGGGCTGACTAGATGCCAATGGATGCATTTACACTGAAGGACATTTAGGTACAAACATCTGAATGAATAGGACTCTGCATGTATGGCAGAGTGCATAGGGTTCAGTGGATGGGGATGGGGAGAGGCATGGATAGGGAGGGGATCTGGATTTGATTGAGAAATGTATGAAATTTAAAAAGCTCAATAAAAAGTTATTTATATAAAAAAACTAATCTGTTATTGTACCTCCTTCCCCTGATTTTATGACATAGTCACAAGTAGAACAAGAGGAGATGTCATCAAGAGTCACATTACAAAGCTAGTCCCCTTAACCCACCATGGCCAGTCATGACCACCATCTCCAGATATACTGCATCAGGATCACTATCATGGCTGCTATCACCAGTGGGCTGCAGCTGCCACTGGCCCACTATCCTCACCCAAGTGGATTCTGCACAGGCCCAACTCAGTATGTCAGCAGATGTCATTGATCTACCACACTCACCTGGGTAGATTCTGCACAAATCATCTCTCAATATGTCAGCAGCTGTTATTTAATACCTTGGAGCCAGTGTGCTGGTAGAAGCCCAGTCTCACCCCAGCATCCTCAAAGCAAAGGAGACTAGGAAAACAAGTTATCTTGTATATTCTGCTTCTATAATGTGGGTGTTAGCAGAGAGGGGCATCTGTAACCAGGGGCATGTGTTCAGCTGCTGATAGCTAAGAAGAATGTTAATAATCACTAAGTAAATGAAATACTTAGTCCAGGACCTGCTGTATCACCTTCACCTTTGTACCTATCTTTTAAAGTCTGTGTTGAACACAGCACTAGAACAACATATAGGAAAAAATATTCAAAACTACTGGCTGCCCACAAACCCCACCCCAGAACTTGTCACCATGCCCCACATTCTCTTTCCTTCTTTTTTTTTTTTGTCTTTTTTTTTTTTTTTTTTTTTGTCTCCAAGGAAACTAATGGCTCTCTGATAAATATGCGCTAAGCATGCTTGAAGACTCAACACAGGCTAGCCAGTGTCTAGTTCTTTCTGAATATTTCTTCACGGGCAATCCCAGGGACCCAAAACCATCCACCCAAAAGGATTTCAAGCAGCTGTGAAGTTTACTGGAGAGCAGTATCAGAAGAGAATTCTTTTGACTGAGACAACTGTGCTCAATAAAAGCTGAGATTATCAGCTCCCAAACAACCCAGTACCTTTGAGTAGATCTTATAGGTTTTCTCACACTTCACCTTACCTGGTCTTCCTTCTAAATTCCATGTGATCTTCAGTGTAGGTGTTATCATCTATGTCTGATAAACTTGTCATGCCTGGGAGATGGCTCAGTAGTCAAGTGCTTGTTGCAAAAGTATGAATACCTGATTTCAGATCTTAAACATACACATAAAAGCCAGGCATGGCAGTATGCACATGTAACCTCAGCACTGGGGAGGTGGAGGCAGGAAGATCTTGGGGGCTCACTGACCAACAAGTCTTGTGGAAATAGTGAGCTTCAAGTCCAGTGAAGGGACTCTGTCTCAAAAAATGAGGTGTAGAGTGATAGAAGATATCCAAAGTCAACCTCTTGTCTCCACACATATGCAGGTGCACACACATGCACATACATGCAATGTAAACACCACACACATACACACACACACAACATATACACATAATTAATTAGGTTTTTAAAAAATTTTTTTAATTGAATTTTTGTGTATTTTATACAGAACATCTTAATCATCTTTATACACCTCCCCCCCCCAATTTCCTGCATTCTGTCCTTTGTGTTAAGGTCTATCAAGTCATGTTAGTGTCCCTCGGGCAGTCCTTCAGTGCAAGTTCATCCACTGGGGTCTAGGCAGCCTATCTAGAGTCAGTATTTTATACAGAACATCTTAATCATCTTTATACCCCCATCCCCACTGGCACCCTCCTATACCCCCCCCCACTGGAATTCATGCAATCTGTCGTTTGTGTTAAAGCCTATTGGGTCAACTTAGTGTTAGTTAATTTTAAAAAGCTTGTCAGGGGACTAAATTCAATAAATAGAAGATTAGCCCTAGTTTTCTGATTTCCAACCAAATGCTCTCTACTTTCTGTGATTTCTAGCTGCCCTTCTTCAGGTACAGAAAAAAAAAAAAAAAATCCCAGTGGTATCTATCTGTGGGTAAGGGAACAAAAGAGCCCAAGAGAGTCCTGGGAGGCAGGAGATTCTGACAGAAATATCCCCAGGAGGGAGTCATCCTACTTGCTTTCATTTAATGCAGTGTCTTCAAAGTGTTTCTTATTGCAAGCCATTTACATTTGCTAAGAGAACTGAATCTAATTACTTCCTTTTTGTCTCAAAAAATTTCAAAACTTAGGGAATGACCAAAAGGAACCCAGGAACTGAGGTGGGGGGAGCCATTCTGCAAGATCAGTGTGAACCCCATCAGCCATAGCAATGAGGAAAGCTTGCCAGTTGTCCCTGAGCTCTGTGATTAAAAGAACTGCAAATTAGTTTCAGCAAAGGTCTTTCCCCTCAAATTGAAAAGCGCAGTGTAATGGAATTTCATAGATGCTGCTTTGGAAATGACTTCATACCTCAGTCTGTTCCGAGCTCAGAAGTGGCACATGCCATGAATCCTAAGAGGCTGAGGCACTCCCAGGGCTGTACAACCATCCAACCACATCTCCACACAGACTGATAGCCTCATTCCCTGGCCCACAGGGTACCCCTGTCACTGGCCCATGATTAGTGTCTTCTCTTCCTCCAGCTCTGGATATTTGCCTGCAGACCCTGCTTTATTCTGCAGCCACTCCCTTCTGTTTACATATGTGAACTGATTTCCTCCAAGTGGGAATACTCCCTCACAGTAGGAGGAGGGAGACTCATAGGACTCAGGAAGCTACTGAAATTTACAAGGCTCAGAAGCTCCAGTAAGGGTGGGAGGGGTTAGCACCTACCCAGCCTCTTTCCTTACTTTCTCTATCTATATATCTCCTTTCTGCAGAGAGAAATTCAAGTATAGGCTCAAGTACAGCCATTAGTTTTAACCTCTAGTCCCTACCTCTGTGCTATGTATTGTTAAGAAGGAAGAGGGCTGAACACTCAAAGGACCCACCTGTCTGAGGATATTCCAGGCCTCAGGGCTCACTTTTTGTGGCAAATTATTCGCTTAAAGTACATTGTACTCATTTTGTTAACTTATTTGATCTTGGCTAAATATTTCATAAGAATATCTTCTCAAGATCATCATATGAATTTTAAAACTATTGTTAATGTTTTCTCTATACAAAACAATCCTATGAAAACCATGTGGTAGGGCTGGAGAGATGGCTCAGTGGTTAAGAGCACTGGTTGCTCTTGCTGAGGACTTAGGTTCAGATCCCAGCACCCACGTGGCAGCTAACAACTATCTATAACTCCAGGACCAGGGGATCTGATGCCTTCTTCTGGTCTGCACAAGCATTGTACACATGTGATATGCTTACATGCAGGCAAAACATTCATATACATAAAATAAAAAATAAAAATTCAAAAAAAAATTAAAACCCAACTCAAACCAACAACCACCACCACCATTAAAAGAAAACCCAACAAACCATGCTATTCAGGCTCACCAGAGCCTCTGCCCCTTGTCCTCCAACCAATGGGCCAGAGGAACTCACATGCCCACTCCTTACTTTCCTCACAACTTTAATTCTGTTAAAATCCATGATTATGCTCCTGAGGGAGCATCATAGGAGCCCATCAGCATCCTTGGACCACATAAGCATGGATTAGATTCTTCAGCTGCATGTCAGGACTTTCTACAAAGAGAAAGGAAGACAGATGGGCCCCAAATGCAAAGGTGACAGAAGGTGGAGAAACAAAAGGGGGGACCAGGTGGGTACCTGTGGTAGCATCTAGTAGTATGAAGGTATGAGGTGTCAAGTAAGGGGAAGAATCAAATCTTAGGTTCTAGTGTATCCTTGGTTTTCCTTTTCCTGTGACTTGATCAGCACACAAATTCATTTTCCTTCTGGGGACACAATTCCCCCAGACACCTTTTCACTTAAAGGAGGGTGTGCCCAGTACAGTGTGGGTGGGAATATGGGTGTCACCTCTGTGTTAAATCCTTCTTGCTGTCTCTGCCCTCTCCCTGATGAATGGAGAAGACCCACCCCACTGACTTAGAGCACTAAGGTTCTCAACCAAGACCAATTCTTTTCCTCTTCCCTAGGGATGACTAGCAAGGTGTGGAGACATTTTTGGTTGCTTCAACTGGGAGGATGCACCACCAGCTTCTACTCGTTAGAGGCCAAGGGTGTGGTCAAACATTCTTCAAGGTACAGAACAGCCCTCCACATGAAGAATTACACAGATACAAAATGCTGACTTGCTGCTTTTGAGATATCTGACCCTAATGGGGCTGAGCTCCAGGGTGACTTGTTGACTTCATAGAGCAGAGTGTGCCCCCTGCATCATCCACTGACTTGCCTATGGTGTGAACAAGAAATAAACTTCCATTGTGTGAAGTCGCTGAGATGTGAGGGCAATTCATTACAGCAGCTAGCACTGTTTACTTTAACAAAAACAAACTGATAGAGGTTAGCCTTTCAGTGGAGGACAAATGCCCCAGCCACACAGCCATTTCACTTGACAGGTACTGTGAAGATTTCTGGACTAAAGAAATTCATGTCAACTCTTCTTGCTGTGACCCACAAGGCCCCAGGGCGATGGGGGAATAAGGTGGAAAAAGCAGTGGGTGTTCTTGCTCCCTTTAATGATGGCAGAGGTACCTCTGGGGAGAGCCTCTTAGCAGTTCAGCCCAAGAGCACAACAGGAGCCCAACACCTGCCCAGGAAAGACAGAAACAGACCCTCAAGCAGCCTGAGGCAGAACCAGCACTGACTCTCATTTTCCTCTTGCACTTGCCCTTTTCGTGTGTGACAGGGACTGGCTGGCAATAATCAGCAAGGTCCTTTTAGTGTACGCTCTGGTCTTGCTGTGAATAATAAGATGATTGGTTGTGTATATCCTTTTTATGGCTGTTCATTATATCGCCCTAACATAAAGTAATTTAATTTCAGTGGGATAATTAGGGTCTCTCTAATCTAACTGATAGTCTGACTGAAATGAGATTCTCAGAGGGAGATTTGTGTATCAGGAGCCTGGTGACCTCCGGCCCCAATTTTCACACAATGTATTAATCTGACAGCCTGGCTTCCCAGGCATACTGTATCCGTAGATTTTCACAGCCCATGGGTTAGAATGCACCCACCAATGGGATTACTTTATATATAATGAGATTTCCTTGTGCTCAAGGAGGCAAATCATAATATTTTAACTGAGACCTTCACACTGGTTGGTACCCATATGTTAAATCGGGCCCTGAGACACAAGTGCACTGGTGAGGGAGTGTGTTACCATCTAGGGTGTTGGAGATGTAGCTCAGCAGAAAAAATAAAGATGGTCCCAGTGACAAACCAGCCTGCCTGGAAGACCTCAAGGCCACCCCAGCACAGAAACCCTCACCCTGGCTAAGGGCCACAGGAAGATTGCCTGCCTCTCACTTGTTCCTGTGGGGGAGGCTACAGAAAGAAATTGCTCATTAAGTCTGGAGTGGGGGAGCAGGAAAGAAAACCCTTAAAAGAGCAACTGGAAGAGGCTGGTGGGGGTCAAGGCCAGAATTCTGGTCAAGTGGGGAAGTATAAGTCTTCCTGCCTGCTTTCCAGGTTCTCAGAGTTCTGACGGCAGCTGACCTGATTCACTTCTATCCCCACACTCGCCCCGTCAGTCTTTGATGCTGGTCATTGGAGGCAGGATGCAGGCTGTATGGAAACCTGACGCTGAAAACATTTCCCACTATTCATTCATTGACGGTCCACATGGAACAGGTGCTGGTGAGTCTTCTGATTTTATTTGTTAAAACTCCATATATTTACTTTATGCTCCTTTCAGAATTTAAAGTAGTATGGGGAAAAATCTGTTTCTTTGGAAGAAATACATTTTATCAAGTGAGAATTGTGAGACTCATCTGGTTCTCCTTTTTTTTTCTTGGTTGCTAGGAAGCTCAGAGATTAATGCTCATTTGCAGAAAGCATCAGGGTAGTTTTTTCCATTATTTCCCTTATTTTTTACTTTCTTCATTTTCTATTTCTAATAAAAGAATTTATT
>NW_008330735.1:5462727-5481457 GCF_000622305.1 Nannospalax galili
TATGAACTACAAAAGTCCCTTTAGTAAATCCTTAGTGTAAGGGGAGGTTATTTAGTATATACTATTAACTAACACCTATGCATGAGTCACCTATCCTTTCCTAAGTGCTGGGTACCTCACAATAGCCCCTTAAGGAAAATCCTGTTCCTATTTTACGTGTGTGTGTGTGTGTGTGTGTGTGTGTGTGTGTGTGTGTGTACTGGTATACGGGGACCAGAGGTTGACTGTGGGTATCTTCCTCAATCTCTTTCCACCTTAGATAGGCTCTCTCACTGAACCTGGCTGGCCAGCAAACCCAAAGAATCCTTATGTCTCCACCTCCCCCAGAACTGGGATTATAGGTATGTGCTGCTGTGCCTGTTTTTTTGTTTATTTTTTGTTTTCTCACACATGTGCAGAAGGAACTCAGGTCCCCATGATTTTACCAAGGAGCCATCTCCTCATTCCTATTTCAACTTTAAAGGTAAGGAAATAAGCAACAGAAACACTAGTTTTCCTGAGTACATGGTTAGTAAGGAGTAGAATCAGGATTAAAATCAGAGGCCCGGCACCAAAAGCTAGTCTACTTAAGCATCCCTTCTCAACACATGTGACCAACTGTGTGAGGCACCAAGTCACATATAGTTGCACTTACTGACCATTGCTCCTGTTATCCCCACCATTGGGTGGTGCCCAGCCTGCTCTGCTTGGCCAGAGTTGTCAACAGCACCTAGCCTTGGACAGAGAATCCTTTGTCTCTAGCCCTGGGTCTCTCTCCCCCAGCCTCATCAAAGGAGCTTGTTGACTGCTGCTCAGAAATTCTCACACCTCCATACTCTTGGAGCACAAATCCTCTTTGAAAGATAGTGGGTAAACGGTCAAAGACAGAGGAAAGGACTGCCCCACAAGGCAGCCTTAGCCAACCAAGGGCAGAACTTATAGATCAATACCATATCTTCTGGGCAGAAAAGTCAGACCTCTGTTCTCCAGGCTGTTAAGGGGCCCCAGGGAATTTCCCAGCTCTTGCTTTGTACTGTTGATCAGCTCAGTCACATTAGCTTGGTTCTTTTGCCTATAAATCACTTCTCTTGGGTCTCCTAGAGTAAACCACCTATAGGGGATTTGGTCTCAGCTCTGCTGGAGAGGGAACTCAAGGATAAGACACTACAGTTCCCAGCTCACAGAGAAGCTAAGATTAGGATAACATGTCACCAAAGGAGGAAAACTTCCTAAGACACATAAGAATTAATGATGAAGTAGCTGAAATCATTGACTCAAACTATAAAAACATAAGTGCACTGATAAAGTAGAAGAAGTAGGGAGTGGCGAGAGAAACTTGGCTGGGACGTGATGAACTTACTCATATGGAGCCTGAGATATTTACTTTCTAGCTGTTGACTAAAAACAGTTTGTGGATCCCTGATATTTAAAATCTAATGTCTTGTGCAGAGACTGGACATGAACCCTCTTAGAGGGATGATCAGACAAAACTGGGATGAGCCACACGGTTGAAGACCAGGAGCAAGAATATTCCAGTATAAGGACAGTTAACAAGGCTGTAGCTTGCAGAGAATCATGCATCACTTACTACTGTAGATGTGCACGGGGCGATGAAAGAAATGTACAACGTGAGGCAGCAACAGACATTTTTTTTTTAGGTCTCTGCTTGTCCTACTCTCATTTCTGTTGCTGTAACAAAATAGTCTGACAAAAGAAACATAGGGGGAAAGGGTTTATTTTAGCTCACAGTTCCCAGTTACAGTCCCTCAACTGCAGGAAACTCACAGCAAAGCAGCAGGGGCTTGACACAGCCAGTCGGTCACATCACATCCATAGTCAAGAGCAGAAAGAAAGAAGGAAAGAAAGAAAGAAAGAAAGAAAGAAAGAAAGAAAGAAAGAAAGAAAGAAAGAAAGAAAGGTAGGTATGTGTGTTTACTTGCTTGCTTTCTCCTCTCTTATCAGGAGCCCCATGCCTAGGGAATGGTGCTGCCCACAGTGGGCTGGGTCTTCCCCTATCAATTAGCAATCAAGACAATCCCCCATAGACATGCCCATAGGCCATTCTGATCCAGACAAATCTTTAATTAAGATTCTTCCCAGATGATTGTAGGTTGAGTCAAGTTGACAAGAAAAAACTATCAAGCTGTTACTCGGCTCTTTCTCTTGTTTAGGAACTAAAGATAGTATAACAAAGAAAATCATGGTACATACCTTCCACCAAAGGGGTCAAGTTCATCACATTTGTTTTCTTCTCATGAAGCATGAGAGCCCTAGATCCCAAAGTTACCCTCCTTGCCACTGGGCATTCCTGGTCCTAAAGGCCATTCCTTTGCCATCGTCAGTGGCTCCTGCATTCTGCTCCTCTCACACTCACCCAGCCACAGCTAAGATGCCACTGTTATGCTCATGAGGTCCCCTAGAGGTCAAATGTCTCCCGCAAAGCCCATCTTCATCAACTCTGGTGGAGACATAACCATGGATGACACAATAATGAACTACAGCACACATAGAAGTAGCCAGATGACAATCTGCCCTGGGAAAGGCTTAGAAAGATGGTCTGGCTTCATCCCAGTAATGAGGGTCTAACTTTCCTAGGGAATTCAACTTTCTTGATCCACTCCCCTAAACTGTATACCTTCTCCTTCATTCATAGGTCTTTTTCTGCATAGTCTAGCATTCTGCTATTTGGACGCCAAAGAGCAGTGGTGCCAACTTCCCTCAGAAGGGTGCAGCCTCCCAGAGGTGACGTATAAGGAAACACTAGAGAAAGCCTAAGAAAATCTGCTTTAATGATTATTTAGGAACAAACTGGTTACCACACCAAGCGTTGATACACAAATGCAGATATAAATAATGCTAGACAGTAGTCTAAAACCAAAAGCCTTTCTTCTCCTTAGGAACTTTGCCATTCCCATGAGCATTTGTACTTCTATGCTTGGCTGGTTTGATGGACTCTCTTTGAACAAACAATGCAGAAGTCAATTTTAACCTCAAAGGGACAAAACTTAAACATAATTGGAAAACAAACTGATACTGTCAACTTGCTGGCATCAAGCCTCCATTTAAACTGGTTCAGATTTGCCTATCAAGGTTAAGGTAGAAGCAGAGAAAACCCAAACTGACTCTGAGTGTGTAAGTGCAGTGTATGTGTGTATACATGTGCACATGCACATGTATGTACAAATGTACTTTCACATGTGTGAGTACATGTATGGAGGATAGAAGTCAAACTCAGGTGTCTTCTTCAATCACTGCATCCTATATTTTGAGTCAGGGTCTCTCACTGAACCTGGAGCTCTCACTGATTCGGTTAGAGTGGCTGGCCAGGAAGCCCCCAGGGATCTTCCCATCTCTGTTTCCACACCGTTAAGTATTGGGATTACAGATGCCTATAGCTATGTTGGCTTTTTCGAGATTCAGATCCTTATGCTTATGCAGCAAGCAACTGAGCCATCTCCCCAGCCCAAACTGACATCTGACTTTTTTTTTTTAGGAAGATTAGTCAATATTTTAAGTACATGCACACTGTCAAATGCTGAATGAGGGCTTCCCATACCTAACTCATTCAATCCTCACCACAGTACAATCATTGTCTCCACATGACAGATGAGGCAACTGAGTCTCTAGCGATTGAGACTCTGTCCCCCATGCATTGCTGGAGGAGTCAGGTGTCACCTGACAGTTTATCCACAGGGATGAAACCTTAACCAGACACCACCTGTCTCCCCTCTCTGGCCAGTCCCCAGTTCCTGCCTGGCACGCCTTTCCTCCACAGTTTGGCCCTGAATACACTTCAGGATAAGTTCCTCCGTAGTGATAAGCAGGGCCTGCGATCTCTGACAGCTGTTCCCGCTCTTCATCATCATCTCAAACAATCAGTAAGCATTAGAGAGTACTTTTCCCTTTACAAAGGTGATAATTAGATAACAAGCTGAGATTAAAGTAATTACAGTTAGACAGCTGGCGAGGCAGTACAGTCATGTTGAAATACTGTTGGTACTTCAGCATCTGGTTCTAATAACAGCATAGGCTAAAGGATTTTACATTAATTATAGAACATAATTTAATATAAACATATTTAATTACAATTTATGAGGAATAAACGGTTCAAGAATGACTTAACCCTTCCAAGTGTCAAAGTGATGGGAACTTTAGGCAAGCTATGGCCTGTTCCACTGTCTTCATCTTTCTCACACTCCCAAGCATACCCTCCACAACTCCCTCCCCCTCTCTTGGAGAAAGCCCCCTCAAAGACAGAATGTTTCAGGCAAGGGTGTTACTGCTAACCCGTGGGTGAGTGTTTATGCACACTCACAGCACTGGCAACCCTGGGGAAGCCAGAAGAGGAGGCTGCGATGCAGCCCAAGCTCCATGCCAGCCTGGCACCACTCACTTTCTTCTTACTCCCTGGCATTGAACAATGTGGCAGCTTTACCCTCCTTTCTTGGCAACTCTTTTATGTGGTGCTGGTCCACATGCAACCTATGAAACAGTACTCAGATCCCTTAGAAAATGGTGTATGTGTACATGTGTGTACATGTGTATGTATACATGTGGAGGTCACAGGTTGGGGTTGGATGTCTTTCTCAAATGCATTCCACCTTCTTATTTTGAGACAGGGTCTCTCACTGAACCTGGAATGCACCAAATAGGCTAGGCTGGCCAGCCAGTGAGTTCCAGGGATCCAATTGTCTCTGCTCCCCAGTGCTGTGATTACAGATCTGCACTGTCATGCCCAGCATTTTACATGGGTGCTGGGGATCTGAACTCATGTCGTCATGCTTGTTTAGCAAGAATTTTATGGACTGACTCCTCCCCAGCCTCCACTTTTACAAAGTGCTTAAAGGAAAATCTTTACAAAAGTTTGAACAGAAAGTCACAACAGTCAGGGCATTTTCATAATTGGAGTGTCAATGTGTAAGAACACCTAAAGTTCGACCTGAGATAGTACTATTCTGGCAGAAATTCTCCCTTACAAGCTGCCAATTCCTACCCCCCAGACCTGGCAGAACCAGCCTTTGGATGCCTGTTGTAGCAAATTGAGATCACACAGACACAATCCCCCCTAAACAAAGGATTCACCCTTGTTAACTGCAGGTCTTACCAGATGCCCCTACACGAGTGGGAGACATTCAAAAGCCACGAAAGCCAAACATTGCTAAGTCTCAATTATATTGAGGTGGCTCTAGAGCCAACCCAAAGAGCATCCAAGGCTGACCATTCCCAAGAGCATGTGGCCTTGAAAATGCTGGAAAATTAACGGTCAATTTTCTCTATTTGACAAATGCTTTTTTGCTATGAATTAAAAAATGTAGCACACACAATAAATATGGGAACAGACAGTTTGTTGTGTGCGATCTGCTTCTAGAGGGAATATGACATGTGCGCAGAAAATAACATTAGTGTAAAGACCCAGGACCATTGAAAACAGATGAGAGTCATGTGCTGCTGGGGGTGGGAATATGGCTCAGTTAAGTGTTTGCCACTCATGCATGAGGCCCTGAGTTCAGATCCTTGGCACCTATGTAAAAAGCAAGGCACAGTGACACACACCTATAATCTCAGCTATGTGTCAGCAAAGACAAAAGGGTCCTTGAGGTTTGCTGGCTAGTCTAGTCTAACTGGTGAGCTCTAAAATTGAGAAACCCTCTTTCAAAAAACAAGGTGGAGGGGGCTGGAGGGATGGCTCAGCAGTTAAAAGCACTGGCTGCTTTTGTAGAGAATCTGGGTTCAGTTCCCAGCACCCACATGGTGGTTAACAACCATTGTGAACTCTAGTTCAATGGGATTTGACACCCTCTTCTGGCTTCCTTACATAATGCAGGCAAAACCACTCAGACACACAAATAATTTTTTAAAAATTTAAGGTAGAACTAGATTTAGGAAGACATATAGCATGGACTCCACATGAGCACACAAGTGCACACATACATACATACATACACACACACACAAATACACACATCAACACATACACAGGCAGACTCAACAATGAAAGTTGTTCTACATATACCCTTTTGCAAAGCAAAGAAACATGTTTGCCAACATGGCAAATCTGTGATCTGAGCAAGAACTATAAGGTCTTTTCACAGAGTAAGCTCCAGGAGGAAAGAGAAAGAGTGCAAAACAAGCAGCACAGCGTTTACTATTTTAACATTTTATACTAGGTCGTTCAATTAAAAACTTCTGAAAGTCAAAGGAGCAAGAAGGTGAAAAGACAACACAGAGTGGAAGGAAAGATTATAAATCATATGTGCATATATACTAATAATAGGCATCTTATAATCAGAATATTAAAAGAATGGTTACAACTCAACAAATAAAAACAACCCAAGTAAAGGAAGCAAAGGATCTGAACAGGCATTTAGACAAGATATATCGAAGGCTGCAGGCATAGGAGAAGATGCCTAGCATCATTAGTCACCAGGAAAATATAATCCAGTTGGAAAAGTGATACCACTTCACACACAATAGGATGGCTCCAACCAAAAAGACTGATAATAACAAGTGTTGGTGAGGATGTGGAGAAACTGGAATCCTCATGTATTGTTGAAAGAAAAATAAATGATATAGCTACTATGGAAAACAAGTTTGATGTTTTTCAATAGTTACACACAGAGTTGCCACATCACCCAGAAATTCCATTTCAAGTACACATCCAAAAGAACTGAAGAAACACCCACATAAAAATTTGTGCACAACATGTTCATAGCAATGTTATTTGTAACAGCAATACTCTAAATATCTGTCACCTAATGAACAAATGAACACAAATTGGCACATCCATACAATGCAATACTCTTCAGGAACGAAGTAGTGGTACAGGCTATAAACAGATGGACCTGGTAGACATCATGCTAAAACCACATGTCCTTCAATTCCACTCACATGTAAAGTCTAAAACAGACAGATCCACAGAGACACAAAGATTAGTGGTTTCTAGAAAGTTCAAAGAGGAAGGAGCTAAGAGAGACTGCTAACAGGTATGGGGCTTCTTAGGGACAGTGATGGACATACTTTGGCATTTGATAATGGTGCCAGTTTCACATTGTGAATATACTAAGACTCACTGAATGTATACTTTAAAGTGGTCAAAACATCGAGTTTGTTATGTGAATTTTGTCTCAAAATGTGTTTATTTTTTATTTGTATGATGTATGTAGGTGCACCTGTGTCATGAAATACCCATGAAGAGGTGTTGGATTCCCCTGGAACTGGAGTTACAGACAGTGGTTAGTTGCCATGTGGGTGCTGGGAATCGAACCCAGCTCTTCTGCAAGAGCAGCCAGTGTTCTTAACTGTGGAACCATCTCCCCAGCCCCTTATCTCAATTTATTTTCGAAAGACTAATAATCTATGTGACTAGAGTTCAATTCCACTAGTGAATCATGAGAGCCTATATAAAGTATACACCTCAGAACTACCTCAACCAAGTGGAAGAGGAAGCCAAAGTCAACCTCAGTTGCCCATACTGAAGGCTGCTTTGGGGAGGGCATTAGTCCATTGGTACTTGT
The DNA here is from genome assembly GCF_000622305.1 of Nannospalax galili. Classification (NCBI taxonomy): domain Eukaryota; kingdom Metazoa; phylum Chordata; class Mammalia; order Rodentia; family Spalacidae; genus Nannospalax; species Nannospalax galili. Next base: position 5,470,221 of record NW_008330735.1, read on the forward strand.
GGTCTGCCTACCAAAGGGGTTCTATGGTCCAAAGAAAGTCCTTAGGCAAAGAAATGTTTATGCTGTGTCCACATGTGTCTCCAAGGGGCACAGGCCAGGAGGTTCCAGTTGTGTATTGAATCTCTGTTATTTTCCCACAGTGATATTATATAAGAAACTGAGTAAAATGCCTCACAGTGCCAGAAACAGAGAAAGCTTTTAGCAAATGTGAGTTATTTGTATAGAAGACTCAACACAGTTAACCAACTTGATCAAAACTATACAGCTCATTCAAGATGGAGGTGAAATTCATGCAACTCTCTCTGTGGGACACAGTCTCTCAGATAGACAATTAAATTAACCAAATATCCACTAACCAGTCTTGTAAACACAGATCAGATGGCAAGTCATCTAGGCATTCAGAGGATATAATAAACGTCTTTACATCTTCCCTCCCCCACCATGCATCCTCTGTGGGGGAAGCAGCTGCTCTTTTCACAAAAAGGCCTTGAGGGTTGATGTTCATAGCTGATCAAGTTGCCCAGCATCTGAACACTATGTGGTCTGTTCTGTAGGTGTTTATATTTGAGATTCAAGTGAACACAATCACTGACAATTTACTTAGTGCAAAGGACCAAGATATGTGAACACCTGAGACTTCGGGAGAGACAGGGCAACACAGCCCTCACCCACATATCAACCCTTTTGTTCTTTGAAGAGCCCCACATCCAGGCTGCACTAGCAGAGGCATGCTCTACTCTAAGGCCCAAGCAAGGGCCCAGAAAGTTCAGAGTGAGACTCGGGCTGCAAACCCATGCCTACCTGATCAAGAAGTGGTTGATAACAGTGTCAAAATAGCTGTAGTACACCACATTGTTCACATGGCCATACTGGTCATTGTCCTGCCACCTGGTCTGGATGGGCAAGAAGTACCCATAGGCCTCTAGCTGCCGATGGTGCTCCTCAGCTCTCTGGTTCTTTGATGATGTAGCAAAGGAACAGATGGTGTTTCTAGGGAGCAGTCTCCAAGCCCAAGAAATCATAGTGACTGCTCCCTTGGAGTACCTTCAAGAAAAAAGCAACCACAGATGTGAATGTCTATCAGAAAGCTCATTTTAGTTTTAAAGAACTACATACAATTTTGGTCACTGGTTTCAAAAGATACTAGATTTCTTTCTTAGGAAACAAATTCATTATAATCCAGGTCCTTATCATAAACCTTAGGTACTTTAAAAGACTCTTGGGGCTAGCCAAATGGCCCAGTGGGTAAAGGTGTTTACTGGCAAGTCTGAAAACCTGAGTTTAATCCCTGGGACCTACACAGCAGAAGAAGAGAAGAAAACAAACTCCACACATATACTGTGGTACTCATATACACACACACAGACACACAAATAAGTGTAATTTTTTTAAAATTAAGGACTCTCTACTAAAAATGTTTTAGCACACACTGCCAGAAACAGGTAAAGCCTTTGTTGCACTTTAAAAGAGGTAATTTACAGTATATTTGTATGGAGATCTTTTGCTCTACAAAATATTTTCAATAAGGTAAAATTTGATGAAATTTATAAAATACCTAAGAATATGCAAAACAGGGCTCAGGTCATCAGTATAAAAGAAAAGAAAATGTTCCCTAGGAAACATCATCCAAAGGATCTGCCAACTACAAGCTTTAAAAAGAAAAGCATAATACTTTTAAAACAATATTCTATGGAAAAATATTTAATATGCATTTCCAAAAGGAGGAAAATCCAACAACCCAACAATATTCATTATTAACAAACATTTCCACATGAGCTATTCTATTCTTAAAGAGCTGGGTGTCTGTTTTTAAATGGGATGCCACTGCATGGGTTGTTTTGTAATCTCTTGTACTTAACAATAGGTCAGTAACATGTTTAAATATTCATCTGCCTCTGTGTAGCATTAAATTCCATTATATCACACTGCATTGATGCACCAGAATTTGTCAAGTCCTCTATTGATGCATATTTAGTGTTTTTATTCCAGCTTTGATCATGAGATGGAAATCTTTCTAAATAAATCTTTATATGTATTCACCATTATTTCCTTAGAATGAATTCCTAGAAGCAAAATTGCTGGGTCAAAGGACAAGTGAAGTTTTAAGAATTTTTATATAAATTAATGCCCTCTGGAAAGATAGCACCAATTTATTCCCTCCCCAGCAATGCATGAACAAGCCAATTTCCCTGTCAATTGTAAAATGCTTTGTCAATTTGACTGTGTTCTCTCATTTCCATACACACTTAATGAAATGTGCTAAGTGGAAAGATGACTGCTACTACTTGTGATGATGGAATACCTTCTGTGTAAGAGCAACTATTAAAGCTAGAGAAAATGTCAAAGAACAGCTGCTAGAAAGCAGTAGGAAATGACCAAGGTAGGCTTCACAGGCCCCAGCCTGGGGTAAGGCACACACCCAAGTAAGTTCTATCAGGATCTAACAAAAGTTGAAGAGACAGCAGAAAACTCACACTTGTAGAGGTTGTTGGTTTGTTTTCCTGCTATCCTATGGATAGAACCCTGAGCCTTAGCAACATGCTATACAAGTGCTCTACCACTAAGCTACATCTCTGGTCCAAACTTGTAGTTGTTCTTGCTGTGCTAGACGAAGAAATAAAAATGGAATAGCCAACAAGATCCGGAAGCTGCAGAGAGATAAGACTGATAGCACTGGCTCCTGTTAAGACAGTGGATGAATCCTAAGCAGCTTTGAAGACGACTGGGAAAGAATTCAGCAGGTAAATGGAATAAACTGGATTCTAATCACATTGTTAATACACCTCTCAGCCCTCATCAGAAAATCTTCTTTGTAGTAAATGGAGGTGAACACTGAGACCCACAACTGGTCAAAGTACAGAGAATAAGAGATTGCAGAATGCTCAGCCCCAAACAAGACATCTCTCCCACACCCCTTCCTCCCAAAGCTCAAGGATCATTGTAGAAGAGGGGACAGAAAGATTATATGAGCCAGGATGGAATATAGACAGAAAGAAATTAACTCAATGATATTTCAAATGAATAATCACACTAAACAGAAAAAAAAAACAAGCATTTTTAAAATGCACTCTGTCTAGAGGGAGAAAAATCAATTAACAAATATTGAATATTAGCTAGTAGTTATGATTTTATAGCAACAGAGTTAGGGATTCTTCATCAGGCCTTTGTTAATCTAAGCAAATGAGTAGACACAATGAGGATAATGGGATTCAGATTTCTCTCCTGGAAAAAGGATTGAAAATATTGTATGGAGGGGCTGGAAAAAGGGATCAGGGGTTAAGAGCACATACTGCTCTTCCAGGGGACCAGAGTTTGGTTCTCGGTATCCATGTCATATTGGACAGTTCATATCCACCTGCAAGGCATATATTCATATAGACCCACATAAATATGCATAAATAAAATAAATCTTGCCAGGCCTAGTTGTGTATGCCTTTAATCTCAGCACTTTCAAGGCAGATGCAGGCAGATCTCTGTGAGATTTAAGGTATCTTGGTCTATGTAGAAAGTTCTAGGCCAGCTGGGGTTACAGGGAGACCCTGTCTCAAAAAGCCCAATGAAATATCTTTAAAACTAATATGTAGCCGGGCATGGTGGCGCATGCCTTTAATCCCAGCACTCGGGAGGCAGAGACAGGCAGAACTCTGTGAGTTCAAGGCCAGCCTGGTCTACATAGTGAGTTCTAGGCCAGCTGGGGTTACAGGGAGACCCTGTCTCAAAAAGCCCAATGAAATATCTTTAAAACTAATATGTAGCCGGGCATGGTGGCGCATGCCTTTAATCCCAGCACTCGGGAGGCAGAGACAGGCAGATCTCTGTGAGTTCAAGGCCAGCCTGGTCTACATAGTGAGTTCCAAGTCAGCTGGGGCTACAGGGAGACCCTGTCTCAAAAAAGCATAAATCAATCAATCAATCAATCAATCAATCAATCAATCATACTGTACAGAAAAGAGAAAGACTAAAATTAACTCTGACATTAGATTGAATTTGTGAGTGTCAATATGAATACAAGAGAGACAGAGACTGAGGCAGATAGAGAGAGACAGAGACAGAGACAGAAAGAAAGAGAAAAAGATAAGGGCTTTATAGATAGTCACATCATTCCTACATGTACTAAGCCTAAACACAGAGGCACTCCACTAGAACCTAATATCCAAATTTTAATTTCTAAATACCATTACCCTCACCAAAGGAACCAAGATGTTTTGAGGAAATGCTCTGATTAGAGCAGAAAAAGTAAAAGATGACCCTGGAACACCTCGTTGTGCCAAAACAAATGTTCAAAGAACGATGGATGGTATGTTCCAAAAGCTTACAGGAGTTTAACAGAGCTCCCAATAGCTAAATCTGGAATATCTGAACATCTCCAAAATAAAAAACCTTCAAAGTAATAAGACGACAACTTATCCAATGAGAACAACAGGAGACAAGACATAAGAACAGCATCTTTCAAGTGTGTAAAGAGTTTCAAAGCTAGAATTCTGCACCCAGGGAAGCTACTCCTCAAAATGAAAGTGAAGTAGTTATTGAAAAACAATTTCATTTTCTTAGTAGAATGTAAGCTACCTAAGAATGTCTAAAATCAAATGCATCAGATACCTAGGAATAAAATAGATACACATTAAAAATGCCAAAGCCCTCCTAAGTGAGAATAAGATCTACACAAATGGAGAGATATACCATGTTCATGGAGTAGAAGACTAAGTATTGGGAAAATGGATTCTCAGGAACTGACTGACAAGCACAATGTAATCTCAATCAAAATCTCACCTAGATTTTCTATGAAAATTAGTAAGTCGATCCTACTTTTACAAAAAAATTTTATGTGTATGAGTGTTTTGCTTGCATGTATGTAAGTGCACCATGTACATAAGTACACAAGTGCATTTGCATACATGCAGGCAATACACTCATACATATAAAATAAAAATTTAAATGTTTTTTAAAAGTCACTCAATCAGCATTTACCATTAAAGATCAATATTTCTAACTTTTTAAATCAGCATTTACCATTAAAGATCAATATTTCTAACTTTTTAAACTGAAGAATTTCTGTTCACCAAAATAATTATGTGATGGATATACCAAAAATATGTAGAAACTTCTTATAAATCAAAGAGGAATAAAAAGGCAATCCAACTTAATGATAATTAAACAAAAGAACTTTAATTGGCACTTAATGATGAGAAATATCTGTGCCCATTGAGCATACTAAAAGCTACTAAACACCATTAGTCATGGAGAATGTGCAAATTAAGGTCTTTTTTTTTTTCTCTTTTTGTATTTTTGAGACAGGGTCTCCCTGTAGCCCCAGTTGCCCTGTAACTCACTATGTAGACCAGGCTGGCCTTGAACTCACAGAGATCCTCCTGCTTCTGCCTCCCGAGTGCTGGGATTAAAGGCATGCACCACCATGCCCAGCCAAATTAAGGTCTTGTAAGTCCCTTATAATGGCTTCCATTTTATTGTGTTGTGAGGATGAACAGCAGTTAGAACTCTAACATTCTGCTGGAGGAAGTATAAACTGGCACTCACAATTTGGAAATCTATTTTGCAGTATCTACTGATATTGTACAAATGTTCATCTTATGACTCTAAACCTTGATTCTAGTCTTTGCTATAGTGTCAATGGAAACAGACATTACTGGATAGCTTTAGTTGTCAACTTGACACACCTTGGTAGAGGAAGCCTCAATTCAGGAATTGCCTCCATTGGACTGGCCTGTGGCCATGTCTGTGCGGCATTTTCTTGATTGTTGTGTGATATGGGAGGGCCCATCCCACTGTGGGTGGTACCACCCGTGGGCAGGTGGACCTCTATTGTATAAGAAAGCAGGTTGAGCACAGACTAGGGTGACAAACCCAGTAAGCAGTATTCCTGCATGGCCTGTGCTTTAGAACCTGCCTCCAGGTTCCTGCTGAGTTCCTACCTTGGGTTCCCTTAGTGATGAACTGTGACCCAGGAGATGTAAGCCAAATAAACCCTTTCCTCCCCAAGATGGTATTAGTCAGAGTGTTTTATCACAGCAATTGAAAGAAAACTAGAATATACACAAATATGCACCAAAAGACAAAAAATTATCCACATCAGTGTCATATTTACCCTGAACTAGACAAAGGACAAATATCCATCAACTGGAAGACAGATAGATAGTAGTATATTCATGTACTAGAGTGATACACAATGAAAAATAATGGCTTTTTGTTACACAGAATCACACTAATAATTAAGACATAATTTTGAGCAAAAGGCCAAACACAAAAAAGAATTCACTGTGATTCCATTTACATGCTGTTCCACAACATCAGAAGTAATCTACAGTGGTAGGATCCAGAAGGTGCATTCACATGTGGGGAATGACTAAAAAAGGGCATGAAGGAAGCTTCTGCAGGTTAGTAACATGCTCCACCTCTGTCTGGGGGAGTGCTGGCAGAGGCAGTTTACTCTGTAGAATTTGAAAAACTTTTATTCATCTGTAAAAGTCCCTCTCCAATGCTGTATGGACAGCAGATATGATTACAATATTTATGATCACATAAATACTAGTGTCAAGACCAGTGTCAGAGAACTTATCTCTCACTCCTTCACCCTAATGCAAACTCAAGACATTTAAGAAAAGTGAGATTCTTCTGGGTTAGTCAGCTTTCTGTTACTATGATAAATACTTAGGATAATACATTTATAATGATACAAAGTTTACTTTGGTTCAAAGTTTTAGAGGTTCCAGACCATGATTCATTGACGCCCAAAAATTAGAAAGAAGAAAAAAACTAGAGACCAACTATCCTGTTTAATACTGTTCTCTCCACCCTTTACCTGAGACCTCCCACAAGTCCCACCTCTCAAAGGCTCTACCACCATCTCTCAATAGCACCATGCAGAGAAACAAGACTTTTAGTAAAAGGGGCTTTGGAGGATATTCAAGCATGGTGTCATCTGTATCCACAGTTAGCCTTGTTATTTAGATGCTTTTTGATACACACATATTTTTACAGATGCCAGTAAACACTGTCACAAAGATGGACTTTAACTTTCATGTAGTGGAAGAGAAAGAATAGTTTAGAGTCCTTGTGCTCTGGAAATGGCCTGTCATCCATAAGATATTTAAAATGAGAAAGTTTTGAGACTGGAGAGATGGTTCAGTGGTTAAGAGTGCTTGATGCTCTTGCAGAAGACAGGAGTTTGGTTTCCAGCATCCACGTGGAAGTTCACAATTGCCTGTAAGTCCTGCTCCAGAGAGATCCAATGCCCTCTCTGGCCTCTTGCAGGTACCTGCATCAATGTGTGCAGATACATACACATGTACATGAATAAAAATAAAATAAATCTTATCAGAAGGTTCTTAAACTTCTACACGTTTACTGTAGACCTTCTTAAGGAATAAACTTTTGTCATCTCTATCTTTTGGTAACACATCAGCTAATGCTACATCAGAAGGTTCTTAAACATCTACATGTTTACTATGGACTTTCTTAAGGAATAAACTTTTATCATCTCTATCTTTTGGTAACACATCAGCTAATGCTCCTCCATATGAACACTCAAAAATCTCCACAGTGAAAAAAGTCTCTGTGGGTACTGAGTGTAGCAGGTGGCATTCTGAGTGAGTGCTATAGAAAGATGGAGAGGAGGCATTTAGAAACAACCTGTCGGGGCCTTGGTCTCCTTGGTGCTGTCATGGTGGGCATGCTGGAGAAGACCATTGGCTTGGTGGGATTGGTTGTGTGCTACACTCCACACAAGAAGCTAAAAATATTGTACACAAAGATTCTTGATGTTCTTGAGAAATTCCCTAAAAATGTAGTGTACAGAAAACATATAGAACAGATTATAAATCAAAATCTGGGTATGGCTAATGTGGAACCAGATGTTTAAAATTAGGAGACATGCTTCGGGGGGGGGGTCAAGTAGAAGAGGTGATTCCTCAGGAGGAACATGAACTAAGTCCAGCAAGAAAAATGTTGCAATGGAAACCACCGGAGCTGGGAGCTGTTAGGGGAGCCTCCAGCCAACCAGCAGAAAAGGCCAACTAAGCCCTAAATGTCTTTGATGGGTTGATGGGAGACTGATATAATTAAATGTTGTTATGTTAAAAAACAAAAACAACCCGACAGAACTGTACTATTAAGTCGCAAACACAACCAGCTGAGACATCTGTTTTGCAGCTATTGAGATCTAACATATACTATTCAGGTCATTCAAAACCCTTTGGAAATGTGCCTCAAAGCCACTTCACCACATAGAAAGCTGCACTTTTCTGACATCTAGGTGGGGGGGGGGGTGGAGGGAGGTAGATCCTACCTTACAGAGACATTCTCAGGGAGCTGTGAAGATATTAACTATTTTACCCAATTTATTCCAAGATGAAACATAATAGTACATTATAAATCTGTTTTGATTTTACTTAATCTAATGAAAAAATGTTCATCTTTTTGATAAGTGCTCATTAGCCATTTATTTTCTGACATAAACAGACAAGAAAGATGTTCTTGTACAGCATTTAAAACCCAACTCAGCTAATTACAGTGCAATGACTCAAAGAACAAAATCAGCGAGCTGAAGTTTCTCACTTGAATTGTCTTTATAGTTGAATTAAAAGTCTAACAAAAAAATTAAAAGGGCCCCAGCAGTGTGTTTTACACTCAGAGGGAACAGTGTTTAAATAAACAAAGGCCAAACTCCAGCTCATGATAGAAGTTTTCCAGTTGCTTCCTGAGAGCTGGTTCTGATGTTGCTGAGCTACATGTTTACATGGGGTGAAGAAGCACTCTTTTTCCTGGAAGCAGCGAGGAATCTGTATAAACAATTTACCTTATTTTACTCGGTTCCTTATGAGGATAGAAATCAAGATGCAGATAGCATCCTGTCAGGATTAGAGCCAGACTAGGACCAGGGAACTGTGTGAAACCAAGTGGTCCATCTCACAGCCAATCTTACAGTCTGGGCAACTAGCCTGGTCCTTTTTGGAACATCAAATGGTTTGGGCTTAATCTCCTATAACATTATCCTGAGTGGATCTGAAAATTATAAGCCATTTCCCACAAATATTTGATTTAAGCTCCAGGAAAAATATTTAACTAGTATAATTTGACTTTTTGGGTATCCTAAATGAGGTTATGACTCAAATGTTCATTGGTTTTTTAAAAAAATCATTTTTATTATAAAACATATTTACTTGAAACTAGAAATGTAGAAAATTAATTTAGATCTTCGATGCATAAATTATGCCTATTGTAACCCAAACTCCAATCACAAGAATAAGCAAAATTAAACATATCACATTTTCCTACTCTAAGAAGGCAGTAATTGAGTATATGTACTTTTGCTGAGGTTCATTTGAATGAACAGCAAAATAACAAGAGACCGCTCTGCTTTCCTGGGCCTGCACGACCTGCCAGCCTCTCTCCTAGTCCCCAGGAGCCCTTGGGGACTCTTCCCGCCACCATCTCCCTTTGCATCTCTGGGTAGCACGGCCACCAGCTGCCCCAGACCAACATCTTTCCTGGGCCCTGCTCCCAGGCCAGTCCAACCCCCAAATTCCTGAGGAAAACATCTTTCCTGGAGGGATCCAGACCTTAGGAGAAAGCCTGAGAGTATCTGATCCTCATCTGACTTGGGCCTCTGTGGGAACTCCTGAATCCTGAAACATAAAGCTCAAAAATAAAAGAAGCAGAACTAAACTTGAAGGCCCGAGTATCACACAAGAGTCAGAAACTACAAAAGAAATTCACATGTCAAAATCACAGAGAAAAAATAATAACATGAAAAACCAAAATGACATATCCCCACCAAATACCAGTAATCCTCTAGAGGAGCACATTGAGAATCCTCTAGAGACAATGCAGGACATGGATCTCAAAAGAACAATGATGAATATGATAAAAGCATTCACTGAATTTAAAGAACACACAAACAAGGTAATCATAGAGCTGAAGGATAACAGGGATAAACTTCTGAATAAATTCAGAAAAGAGCTAGAAATATTGAAGACTACTCAGGCTGAAATGAAGAAGGAAGTGAAACACTCAGTAAGCCAATTAGAAACAACAGGAGAAAGCCTCACCAATAGGATGAATGAAATGGAAAACAGAGTATCAAGACTGAAAGATAAAGTGGACAAACTAGACTACTCAAGCAAAGGTTATGAAAAATTTAAGAAAGCACAAGAATGGAATATCCAGGAATTGTATGACACCATAAAAAGACCAAACATATGAATCATAGGCATACAGGAAGGAGAAGAATCCCAGGATAATGGCATGAACCAGATTTTCAACAGAATTGTAGAACAAAATGTCCCAAAATTAAAGACATGCCCATACAAATACAAGAATCATATAGAACACCAAACAGACAGGGCCAGAAAAGAAACTCTCCACAGCACATCATAGTAAAAACACTATACATACAAAAGAAAGAGATAATACTGAAAGCTGCAAAAGAGAAACAACAAGCCACATATAAAGTAAAACCCATTAGGATTGTAGCTGACATTTCAGTGCAAACTATGAAAGCCAGAAGAGCCTGGACCAAAGTATTCCCAGTTTTAAATGACCACAGATGCCAACCCAGATTACTATACCCAGCCAAAATGTCTATTATAGTTAAAGGGGAAAGAAAAATCTTCCATGACATAAATAGGCTGAAGGAATTCATGTCCACAAAACCAGCCCTTCAAAGAGTTCTGGAAGCAATACAAAGAGCTGAAGGAAGGAATGACTATACCCAAGGGGTTGTGGAGAGAAATTCAATGAAGGTATAATTGTAGAAAAGTACAGCTATATAAAAAATGTGAACAGAAATAAAAATGACAGGATTCAATATACATTTGTCATTAATAATTTTAAATATTATTGCCTGAATTCCCCAGTCAAAAGACAGACTAGGTGAATGGATTAAGAAACAAAACCCATCTTTTTGTTGTCAACAAGAAACTCATCTCACTTTCAGCAACAGGCACTATCCTAAGGTGAAAGGATGGAAAAAAAAAATACCAAGCTAACAGTATAAGAAAAAAAGCAGGCATTGAAATTCTAATATCTGACAAAATAGACTTTAAACTAAAACTAATCAGAAGAGATAAAGAGGACCACTTCATTCTGATCAAAGGAACAATAAACCAAGAAGATATTACAATCATGAACCAAACTCCAGTCACCCAACTTCATAAAAACAGTACTACAGGACTTTAAGACCCAGATTAATTTTGTGGTAGTTTGAATGAAAATGTCCCTCA
>NW_008330735.1:5485532-5486721 GCF_000622305.1 Nannospalax galili
ATTGAAATAATTCCATGCATTCTATCAGACCACAATACAATAAAGCATAAAATCAACACCAGAAGAAGCCCTAGTCACTACATGAACATATGGAAATTAAACAACACACTCCTGAATGATGAATGGGTCAAAAGAGAAATTAAGAAAGAAATAAAAGTATTCCTGGAACTAAATGAAAAGGACAATACAACACAACAAAACCTCTGGACATGCTGAAAGCGGTCCTTTGAGGGAAGTTTATAGCTCTAAGTGCCTACATTAAGAAATCAGAAAGAACACAAATAAATGACAACATTGTAACTCAAGACACTTGAAAAGCAACAACAACTGAAACCCAAACACAGAAGACAAGAAGAAATAACAAAAATCAGGGCAGAATTTAATGAAACCGAAACAAAGAAAACAATACAAAGAATCAATGAATCCAAGAGCTGGTTCTTTGAAAAGATAAACAAGATTAACAGACAACCAGCCCAGTTAACCAAAAGAAACAAAGAGCACCTCCAAATCAACAAAATCAGAGATGAAAGGGGAAACATCACAACAGACACCAGAAAGATACAGAACATTATAAGGGAATACTTTAAAAACCTATATGCTACTAAATTTGAAAACCTAAAAGAAATGGATGCATATCTAAAGGCATGGGAACCACCAAAACTAAACCAAGAAGAGATTAACAGCTTAAACAGACCCATATCACAAAAAGAAATTGAAACAGTAATACAAAACCTCCCGACTAAAAAAAGCCCAGGACCAGATGGATTTACAGCAGAATTCTATCAGACATTTAAAGAAGATCTACATCTAATACTACTTAATTTATTCAAAAAGATAGAAATGGAGGGAGAACTTCCAAATTCCTTCTATGAAGCTAGCATCACTCTAATACCAAAGCTAGGTAAAGATACAACCAAAAAAGAAAACAATAGACCAATATCCCTAATGAACATAGATGCAAAAATTCTCCATAAGATACTTGCAAACCACATACAGACACACATTAAAAAGATCATCCACCATGATCAAGTCAGCTTTATTCCAGAAATGCAGGGATGGTCCAATACATGTAAGTCAATAAACATCATAAATCATATAAATGGACTCAAAGACAAGCACCACATGGTCATCTCAGTAAATGCAGAGAAGGCCTTTGACAAAATTCAACATGCATTTATGTTCAAAGTCC
>NW_008330735.1:5487101-5508823 GCF_000622305.1 Nannospalax galili
CAACAATAATAAGCAATCAGAGAAAGAGTACATGGAAATACTCCACTTCACAATAGCTGCAAAAATAAAATGAAATATCTTGGAATAAACCTGACCAAAGACATTAAAGAGCTCTACAAGGAAAATTTTAAAACTTTAAAGAAAGAGATTGAGGAAGACATCAGAAGGTGGAAGGACCTCCCATGCTCATGGATTGGAAGAATTAATATTGTGAAAATGACCATCCTACCAAAAGTCATTTATAGATCCAATGCAATGCCAATCAAAATCCCCATGACATTTTTCACAGAATTGGAAAAAAATGGAACATCATTGACAACCCAAACCCAAGTACATGCAATTTCAGCCCCCTGATATTTGAGAAAGTTGCCAAGAACATACAATGGAGGAAACACAGCATCTTCAACAAATGGTGCTGGCTAAACTGGATCTCCACCTACAGAAGAATGAAACTAGATCTCCATCTTTCACCTTGCACAAAAGTCAACTCCAAATGGATCAAAGACCTTAATGTAAATCCTTAAACTATGAAACTGTTAGAAGAAAACATTGGGAAAAACCTACAAGATACAGGTGTAAGAAAGGATTTTCTAAACCGGAAATCAATTGCTCAGGAAACAAGGTCAAAAATTACCAACTGGGACCTCATTAAACTAAAAAGCTTCTGTACTTCAAAGGAGGCAACCAGGGAAGTAAAGAGAAAACCCACAGAATGGGAGAAAATCTTCACTAGCTACACATCTGACAGAGGTTTAACATCAAATACATATAACGAACTCAAAAATCAGAGAACCAAGACATGAAGTAACCCAATTAAAAGATGGGCTAAGGAGCTGAACAGAGAGTTCTCAAAAGTAAAGATGGCTAAGAAGCATCTTAAAAGATGTTCAACAGCACTAGTAATTAGGGAAATGCAAATTAAAACCAGTTTAAGATTTCATCTTACCCCAGTCAGACTGGCTAAGATCAAGAGAACAAACAATACCAAATGTTGGAGAGGATGGGGGGAAAGGGGAACTTTCCCACTGCTGGTGGGGCTGCAAACTTGTACAAACCCTATGGAAAGCAGTGTGGAGAACTCTTAAAAAACTACAAATGAACCTACCATTTGACCCAGTTATACCACTCTTTAGCATATACCCAAAGAACTCATCCTATTGTAGAGACACTTGTACACCCATGTTTGTTGCTGCTCTTTCCACAATAGCTAAGAGATGGAAGCAACCTAAGTATCCCTCATCCCTCAATTGACAAGTAGATAATGAAAATGTGGTTCATTTATTTGATGGAGTTTTACTCAGCAGTAAAGAAAGATGAAATCATGAAATTTGCAGGTAAATGGATGGAACTAGAAACTGTTATACTAAGTGAAGTAACACAGACTCAGAAAAAAAATGATGTATGTTCTCCCTCATATGTGGATCCTAGAACCAAATCCTGATAAGTGAGTATGTATCCAGATATAACTACAGGAACCAGGATAATGGAAAGGAACCAGGGAGGTAAAGGAAAAGAAAGAACCTGAAAGAGAAGAAACAGGTGTTAATAAGGGAGATATGGTTAAAAATTGGGTTAGTTTAAAGGAGGGGGAAGGGAACAGTATACAAGGAATCTAGGGGGTAAAGGGAAAGAAGGAGCTCAAGAGAGGTAGGACCATAGGAGAAGGGTATTATGAAGGGAGAAAGGGGATAAATAGGGGCACCTTAATTGGGGAAACCATGATGGAAGGGTTAGACAATGTGAGAGATAAACAATGCCTAGCTAGCTTTAGAAAACCAGAGGGAACCATATTAGTCCAACAACCTACTGACAAATTATACATACAACCAGATCAAAGAATGTAATACATGCCTAGGCAAGGTTTATCTGAGAGCATTTGGTCTTTGCCCAAGCTCTATCTACATGGCATATGGTAATTAAAAATACCAGACTGATGGAACTAACCTTCTTGGATGTTTAAAGGCCATACTTCGAGGCCTGTACTAATTTGGTCAGAGGGACATGAAGGACAGTTTTTGCTCTTTGCCCTCCTAGGTCGACTAAATTCCAGGGGACTATGAGCATCTCTCAAAATGTCCTTAACTGTGGTGAGTTATCTGTCCTCTTTAAGCAGGCCCCACCAGATGGACTTGAGCCGGTGTCCAGTCTACAAAGAGGAGGGTCAACACAGAGGAATCATTTCCTCACGTCCTCCATGCTTTCAAGCGAAGCCAGTTGAGCAGAACCTTTGATTTATCTTCACATAGGTGGAACTGGTAAAAGAAAGGAGCCAGGGGCTCCTCCCAAGCCCATGTGACCCCTGAAGAACAGATCCTCAAATGGCTTTAATAGTAAAACTAAATTGGTTTATCTGGGGCAACTGTATGGCCTTAAACACCAAAAAGTAAAGTGTAACCAAAGATTAAAGGGGCCAATATAATTTTTAAAGAATCCATATGCATAGCTAAAGGCTACATAACAAGCAACAATGCCAGATAGGAGATACCTTCTTTTGAGCTGTTGGCCAGGGTGGCCCAAGGGACTCCCAGATATTAACCCAGCATAGAACTGGGAAAATAAACAGCAGACCCCAAACTTACCTAAAGGAATACTGACAACTGATTGCTGCTAGATGAGGAACAGCTGGCCTTCCTAAATCAAAGACCTCTAGAAACGTTGACTAGATTCACCAGATGGACAAGTAGTGGGGAATGGCTGGGGGTGCCAACAACACAGCAGACAATAGCAGGGATAACAGAGTATAAGGGCTCTAGTCAGGGGAGGAAGGCTATCGGGGAGTGCCATCTGGGAAGTGGGTGTATAGTTGAATAAGATGGTTTTGGATGTTCTGTGTGATATACACACACCAAAAAAAAATCAACAAATAAAAAATGTATTATATTTGAGGAGGAAGCATGGAAATTTATGTTGTGTTAATTAGTAGAGGTGATAAACATTACCACTGAAATCCACCTGATGACTTTATAGACATACACAGGCGCCAACACATGCATCAACAGCACAGTGTTATTAGCAAAAACAATGAGTCTTTCTGTAAGAAACTATATTTTAAAATGAAATGGAGATCTTTTTTTAAAGGTTAAAAACTTAATGTTATGTCTTACAGGGCTTATACTGAGTTCAATATTGTATAACTACATTAATTCAACAGTGAACCTAAAATTTTTTTAACCACTTTTGAAATAGATGTATCTTTGCTCTGGAAACTGTTATTGAGTATGTCAAAGCTGTAATGAAATGCTTCTTCTAAAAAATTTTTAAAATATTTTTAAAAAATTAGAGACCAGTCTACTCCAGAGTTCATTCAATGGCTGGCCACCTGAGTGATATCCACAAGTGATCTAAATAGTTGTTAGATATTGCACTCTATGATGATTAATCAATCTTCTTTGTCTACTTAACTGGATTTAGAATCACTTTGGAAACTGACACATATTTCACTGGGTATGTCTGTGAGGGTGCTCCCAGGAAGGATTAACTGAGGGAGGAAGGGCTATTCCTGAATGTGGGTGACACTACCCCACAGTTTGGGAGACACATAAATTAAAAAACAAGAAGAGCCAAAGGAGAAAGTCAGCTGAGCGCTGGCTTCCCCTTTTCTCTACTTGCTGGTCAGGCATGATGTGAGCTGCTCTGCTCCCACCTACCCACCATGATAGACTGACACCTTTGAAAGCATAACCAAAATAAATGCCTCCTCCATAAAGTTGTTTTTGCTAGGCATTTCTTCTAACACAGACATTAAGGAAAAATGTCTACTTATGTCTTGCAGTGATTCAAACTGTTCTCATCTTCACTGAATAGGAAAGTGGCTTTTATTCAAAAGCTTGTAAGCACCGTACAGCTATACCTTGAAGCAACATGCAAAGCTTAGAGATAGACTGGAGGAATGTCAGAGGTTCAAATCCCAACTCTATCTCTTTGCTTCCAAGGGAACACAGATGAGGGTCTTCACTTTTCTGAACTTCTTATGATGCTGGCATTGCTGTTGTGAACATTCCACGAGCTGGTACATGGAAAACACTTAGCACAGGGCCTGACACATTTCCAGAATTCAAAAATGTACTTGACATTAGTGAACAATGGTGAATGGGCATTTTGAGGACCTTTCTGCTCCTCTTGTTTCATTCTGTGTTATTGAACATTCTAGGCTCTCTGGCTTCAAAAGGCATAATGTTTTCCTGTGGCACTTTAATTGATCAGTTTCAGGCATCAAACTAACACCCTGACCTTATTACAATTTCAGTCTATTCAATTCTCTATTAAACCTCACTCCAAAGTATCAAAATGTATGAGAAATACAGATGTGTTTGGTCACAGGTCATTGGACAACTGCATCTTTTCTGTAATCCAACTGTTAGGTTTCTGTTTCCATTAATATTGCTTGGAACAAAGGAAATGTTTACTGACTTAAGTGGAAGAGTAGGCTGTGTGTAGTTTACTGTGATTTGGGCTAAAGTAAATGAGACTGTCATTGTTTGCCAACCCTATGTGTGCCTATCAGTGTTGGCTAAACAGCTTATTCCTGTCAGTCGCTATACAAATTTAGTCATTCCTTAGTGAATGTTTACTAAGTTCCAAGAACTTCATGAAACTCTTTCATAAACTATCTCATTTAATTCTCAAACAAACCTGGATACTACATGCTGACATTCTTACACTGCAAACTGAGACTGAGTTAACAGTGACAGGCTGCTGAGATAGGACAGGTGGCATCCCCTCAAATTCATTTGAAACTTACTTGTGGTGGCATTAAGAGTTGGGACCTTTTGGGGAACTATTAAATCATAATGCAGAGCCTTCATTAATGAGTTAGTGCTTCTAAAGGAGTTAGAGGAGGGCAAAGGAGATGGATCAGGGGGTAAAGAGACTTGCTGCCAAGTCTGACCACCTGAATTCAATCCCTGGGACCCACATGGTAGAAGGAGAAAAACAACTCCCAGAAGTCATCCTCTGACCTCCACATGTACATCACAGTGCATGTATATGCATATACACATACACACAAAAAAACCACACATAAACACATAAGCAAAAGTAATAAAGGCAAGAATGAATCAGCTGAGACCCTTTCCTTCTGTCATGTGAGGACAGTGAGTTCAAGGTGCCACCTTGAAAACAGAGAGTAGGACCCTCACCAGACGTCAAACCCTCTGGTGCTTGGACTTCTCAGACTCTAAAACTATGAGAAATAAGGTTTTATTATGGAAAAAATACCAACTCATCAGGTAATACTCCATTTTAAAAAGGGGGCTAAGACACAGAAGGGAATCACACCATCAGAAAACATATCCAAGAAGCACTCACATCAGCAAAAATTAATTCCAGAGGGGACAGAATTAGATACCAACGAACAGTCACTCTTTTCACTTCAGGAGTCACCTGGATCTGCTTAGCATGCCTGTCCTTTTGGTTAAGTCTAGTATATTAACTGAACAGCTACTATTTAATGAACATGGGGTCAACATGATTTTTAAAAAGATGAAAACATCTTTCATAATCTAGACCTTCAGTCACTTCTCCCAGTGCCTATGGGAAGTGTAGGGACAGTCAATGGGTGACCCTTCCTCAATTACGATGCTTGGGTCAAGCACAGTAGACTTGAACAATGGAAGAAGTATATTGTTCGTTTCTATGCACCACACAAATTAGTTCTCTTTTCCCTGTTTGTTTGCTTTTCTTTTTTGGTCTGTTTTGGATTTTGTTTTGTTTGAGATAGGGTCTCATTAGCCTAGAACTTGTAGTTCTCTTGCATTAGCTTCCCAAGTGCTAGGATTATAGGTTCATAACGCCATGTCCAACATCTCTCCCTGGTTCTTCAGACACGTTTGCTAGCTACAGCTCCCCATGATGTGCTCTAAGTTCCAGCCATGGTGAACCACTCATCTTATTTCTTACTTCCACACTTCTGCACATGCTGGGCCATCTGTACAACATGCCTTACCCCGTACCCCTTAAAACTTAAACGTACCCTGGACACCCAGCTCAGATGTCCAACCGATGCTTCCAGATCAGCCTTCCCTTTCTATTACTTCCCACAATCAGAGATAAAGGATTACCTCCTTTATGCAGTCATTTAACAAATAATCTTGGAGTTGGGACACACAGAACCAAGCAGATATATATCCCTCACCTTAGAAAGCTGATGTCCTCACTGGAAAAGACAGATAGTAAAATAAACTTAATAATTAAGCAAATTATGTAGACTGCTGTTCATTGACAGGGATATGGTAAGGAAAGCAGGAAGTGAGAGGGGCACCTTACATGAAGGGCTTCAGTTAAACACAGTGGTCAGATCAGAGCCAACTGAGGAAGTGGCAGTTGTGGCACACTCTGTACCACCTTTCTCCATGTTCCATTTTACAATTCCTGATTCTCATTCCAGTCTTCCTCATTAAGCTGGGCGCTCCCCAGGGCACCAAGTGAATTGTTTGTTCTTCCCATTGTGTCCTACAAGACCTGGCAGGAATTGCACAATTCATTGTTTGTTGAATGAACATATGAAAGAATCTCTTCACAGTCCCCAGAATTGTAGAATCAGTCTCTTCTCTACCCTTCCATTTTAAATGGGGTTTTGCTTTGCCTTTAATAGTTGGTAACCCTTCCCTCCCGCTCCATGTCCAAATGATGTTCCTGCTTTCTAAGCCAGAGCTCTACTAGATGTGGGATGTACATCAAAGAACTATCCAGAATGATCCAATGATGAAAGCTTTGGCTGCAGGAAGGAAATTCTAACACTCCTAACTGACATGACCGTTAATTCAAAACTGCTGAAATGGGCTGGAGAGATGACTCAGCAGTTAAGCAGGAGTACTGCTCTGGCAGAGTATCCGAGCTCCATTCCTGGCCCCAATGCTGGGCAACTCACAAGTGCCCATGACTCCAGGTCCAGAAAATCTGTTACTTCTTCCCTCTGTGGGCACCGGCACTAATATGTACATGCCATCACATAAACACATATGCATACATATAATTTTTAAAAGTGAAATAAGTCTACAAAAATTTAAAAACAGATAAATTAAGTATTAATTGCTATAATACATGGCTTGATGTTGGCACTATCACAGAGAAATCCTGAAGTATCTTGTGGGATGGGGGAGTCTACTCCAGACAATGGTATCTTCACTTAGACATGATCCTGAGAAAGCAAATTTATACACCTTGTATTACATACTTCTAAACACATAAATAAATGCCTTTAAAATGGTGCTAAAAATAAAGAACCACAGATCAGCAATGACAAATTCAGTAGAAGGCGATGGCAAGGGAGGGCAGAGCTGACAGTTTTCTCTTCCTGTTACAACTTCTTCATCTGTTGCCCTCTGGCACAAAATGATAAAGTAACTAATAATTTGTCCAAAAAATTAGCCAGAAGGATTTTTAATTATCTAGAAGTCTTTTAAATATGGACATGGAGCCACATAAGCAATGACGGAGTTTTCCTAACATGAACCCTGTATCAATTCAATTTTCAGAATTTCACTGAACTTGGTAAGAAATACTTAGAACTCTCATGTGGTAGACGTTGCCTACCCAGCATCCATTTTTGCATTCTTCCTTAAAAGAAGGGAAGAGTTCAGCAAGGAAAGAGGCTTGCTGCCAAGCCGGATGATTTGAGTTCTATCCCCCCCCCCAAAACCCCTGTGATGAATGAAGAGAACCAACTCCATCATATGCTCTGTAGCACATTGTGTGTGTAGACACACACACACACACACACACACACACACACACACACACAAAATAAATAAATAAATAAATAAATAAATAAATGTAATTAATTTTTTTTTGAAAGAAGGGATGGCCCAGTTCCCAGATTCCCTCACAGATATGTCACCCTATATTTAAGAATGAAAAGCAAATAAGGTCTGCTGGAAATTTAGGGAAAAGTGTATACTTCTCTAATGCAGGCCTGTCTTCCCTCCTCCCTCTTGCACTGGTCTAGAGCTCTGACTTAAGAGACACCACTCCTCCCTCTTTCCTTTGTCTAGAATTCTGTTGTGAGACTAAGAACAGTCATCATGTACCATGAAACAACAAGCAAGAAGGCAAGTCCATATGATAAGAAGGCCCGAGGAGAAAGAGGGGAGTCTGGAACTATCTCTGAGCTATGAACAAAAATAGACTACTCAACTAAGCACCAAACTCAAGTGTCTGTTACATTCAGACAAGCACCATGCTCTTTGGAGGGCTTTAACTTACATCCAAAGACCAAAAAAGCCACACAATGATGGGAAATGTGTTTTGTTGTTTTCCAAATGGCTGAGATTATGTACAGAAAAAAAAAACACGGAAATGAACAAAAATACTTTCCTAGTCATAAACACTGCCAGGGGTAATGTTGACTGTTCATTCAGCATTCCACAAACATTCACATATTTATTCCACTTTCAAAACCTACATTTTTGTAATAGAAAGACTTTATGAATAAGCATTTTATTTGTCCCTTAAACTTTATAGCGAGACACAGACAACAGTAGACATCGCAAAAGAATCAACAATAAACTCTCTGACAGGTATAATATAGCACAATGAAATAGATTCTTTCATTTTACCAAAAAATCCTTGCACTATGAAAATAAAAAGATAATAATCAAAAGTTTTAGACATGAAATGCATTTGATAAAATGTTTGAGAAC
Source organism: Nannospalax galili (assembly GCF_000622305.1). NCBI lineage: Eukaryota > Metazoa > Chordata > Mammalia > Rodentia > Spalacidae > Nannospalax > Nannospalax galili. The sequence continues at coordinate 5,495,741 of NW_008330735.1, forward strand.
TACAGATGGAAATTAAGTGAAAAATTCATTTCTTCAAAGGTTACCTTTAGTGGATCTTGGTGGGAGACACCTATGATCTCAGTATGCAGAAGGCTGAGGCAAGAGGATCACTGAGAGTTCAAGGCTAACCTGGGCTACATAAAGAGAACTTGTTTTCTCAAAAATCAAAAAACAAAGTAACCAAAACAAGGTTATCTTTTCTAAATAGTTATATTCAGGGATGAGTTTACTTGCTATAGGACCATCAGACTAGCTGAGACTTCTCATCCATCCTAGATAAGGATTGCCACTTCTTCATATTAATAATTGCATAATTGCCACTGTGACCTATCTCCTACTTTAGACAGAGGTTCATTGAGAGCAGGCAACCATTATTATTTTTGTTTTACAGCATTCCCTGATCCTACCAGGCACTCAATAGTTAATGAGTGAATGGATGTATATTAATAAGTATTACAATAAACCTGTTTTCGGGATATGTAATATGCAATAAACATATGCAAATTTTGTCAATTTAAATAAATTTGTAGAAAGAATGAAATTCTAGAGAACTGAACCAAAATTTGTGTTTGCACTTCAGTACAAAGCAGGAGCAAGGGCGTGGTTGTCAGACAAAAAGAGCAACATTTTTTAAGTAAGTCAAGATTTTCTTGTTCCCTGAGTCACCTCAGTCTAGGAAGAGTAGCTTAGAGGAAAAGAAAAAAAACAATGTCCTGTCCAAAGGAAGAAGTTTATCACCTAGCTGTTCCTTCAGGTTCCTGCATGCTTCCTTCTTCCTACACAAAAAAGTTCTGATGCCCAAGAGATTTCCTCTGTTGAGAAGCCTATAAGGGTTGGAGAAGCCCAGTCACAAGCCACCCTTCTCTTCTGGAGGGGAAACCAGTACTTTGCACTTTGCCATCAGCAATAAGCCTTTATCTATAGCACTATAAACCATCACTTGATTTTTTAGCATCCTGGATGTGGCCAGACAGGATTGGGGTCAGAGATGGGGAGCAGCTCTGCTCTGTGTTCTAGGCCCACCAAACTCTCCCTTCAGTGTTCTGTTAGAAGAACAGAGCAAGGGTTCCCAGGGGCACTGAGGACAACTGAGCTGTTGGATTCTGCTCTAGCTGGGTCTCTCCCCTGTTTTCTCTTTTTCCTGTGGTTGGAAATATAATCCACCAAATTGATAGAAAAAGGAAATCACTTTGTGTAAACATTGTATAGAAGACGCTCATTAGACGGTTTTCTGTATTTTGAAAATATCCCTATCCAGAGAAAGCAATGGTGAAACTCCCCTCTCCTATCAATGTGTGTTCTCTCCATACTCACATTGAAATTTAATCACCATTTGAAGAGTATTAAGAACTGGGGCCTTTAAAAAAATTCTGTATTTTAATTGTCACCGAATTGTACATATTTATGAAATCTAATGTTACATTTCAATATAGGTATGTACTATATTAATTATCAGATGGGGTGGATGGCCTATGTGTCACTTCTGACATTGTGTTGAGAACATTCAAGAGCCTCTCTACCATCTATTTTGAAACAGTCAATAAATTGTCAACTATAATTTCCCTACTGTGCTACTGCTGGATAGTGCTCTTCAGATATGGAATCCCAGTGGGTTGAGGGGCTATTGTCGACTCCAGACATGCTCCTAGCCTCTTTGTGTGTTATGGTTCTAGGATTAGAATCTAGGGCCTAAAGCATGCTAGGCTAGACTCCACCACTGAGTGCTTTAGCATCCATTCCTCCCATCCACCTCTACCCTGTTTGAATAACTACCCTCTTTCCATCCCCTGCTTCTCCATACCCAGACTCTGCCAATCATGTTCTGTTCTCTATTTCTATCAGACCAACATCTTAGCTTCTGTATGTGAAACCAAATAAACCCTTCCTTCCTAAGTTGCTCTTATCAGGTGTTTATATCACAGCAATGAGCCAAGTAACCAAGACAACTCCTTCTAAGGCTCAGGGAACATTGTGGAAGAGGAGGGAGAAAGAATTTAAGAGCTGAAGGATGGGAAAGGGTTTGGTGAAACACTGTTTTCTGGACATGATATAGCTGATGCACCCATGAACTCAAAACAGCAGTGACTACCTGCACAATACCTGTACAAGTCTGTGGGCCCATCAGCTTTGCATCATGGACCAGGGAGAGACTCATAAGGGTCCACCCCTCCCAGAGGAGCCTTGGGCAATTAAAGGTTGCAGGGGGAGGGGCCATCATACTCTTCAGTGGTATAACCACTGGTCAGTTACTCTTGTTCAAGCAAACAAACCACCCCCATGCTCATGAAGGCACTCCTAACTAAATGCAAAGGGCCACCCAACAAAAGGGCATGGAAGTGGGAGGGAAACTTCTTGAGAAATGGAAAGCATTTGGCAGGTAGGGGAGGAGGATAGGTGATGATAATGGGGTTATTAGTTATTTGTCTGTTGCTGTGATAAAACACCATGACCAAGGCAACTTATAGAAGGAGTTTATTGGGCTTATGGTTCCAGAGGGGTAAGAGTCCATCGTGGTGGAGAGGCATGGCTGAAGGCAGTGAAGCTGAGGACTCATATCTTCAAGCATGGCAGGAAGCAGAGACAAACTGGAAGTGGGAATGAGGCTTATGAACTCTAGAAGCCCGCCCCCAGTAACATGCTTCCTCCAGCAAGTTTGCACCTCCTACACCTCCACAAACAGTGCCACCAACTGGGGACAAAGTGTTCAAATACTTGGAGTCTATGGGGGACAGTCATTCAAACAAACATGGGGCCAGGTGTGGGAGGATATAGTCAAAGTACATTATATACAAATATATGAAATTGTGGAAAACAAAGCAGAATGAAGTTTAGGAAGGCTAGGGTGTGATGCAGTACATGTCTAGCATGGTTTAGGTCCTAGATTTCAACCCTGGAACCATCACATGCTAGGACAATGTCCAGAGACAGCAGCCCCTCAGCCCACTGGGGTTCCCTATCTGAAGAGCTCTGCATTACCCAGCAGTAGTTCACACCAGTGCATCAGTTGTTCTTTGTTTAATACAAGGACTCTTACTGCCCTAGCTAGCCTCAAACTTGTTAGTAGCTGGAGACAACCTGGAGTTCCTGACCCTCCTGCCTCTACCTCCCAAGTACACGGATGACCATGCCTGGCTCTCAGTGGCTCTTCTGATGACTTCAGGCAAGGGAGAAAGCATGCATAATTTTCTGGTTTGGGGGTTTTGATTTGTTTGTGTCTTTTGTTTTAACCTTTAATCTTGAATTAAGTATCCAGCTTCTCTGAGTTTAATCCTCTTGCTCATTTCCCACTCAGCCTACTTGGAAAAGTTCTTTTGGTAAGAATCAAAGGACAATACTTTCTAAAATACAGTTACAATAATATGGGAATCCTTAGAATCTGTACATTATAAGTGGTAATGGTGATAATTATGAGTTGTTTTTGTTAGTGTTAAATAAATCAATTCCTCAGAAGAAAAGAAGTAAGACCTTTAAGAGGTATTTAGGCCATAGGGGCTCCACCCTAATGGGTGGGCTTAATGCCTGGCTTTTAGATGTGGGTGCCCTCTCTTTGCTCTTGTATCTCTGCGCCACATTAAGAACAATGTTCCCCCTCCCCTAGGGGATGTAGCATGTAAGGCACCATCTTGGAAACAGAAGCCACGCCCTGAGCAGACTCCAAACCTGGTGGTGATATGATCGTGAACTTCTTAACCTCCAGACTGTGGGAAGTAAATTTCTCCTCTGGATAAATCACCCAGTACCATCTAGTCAAACCACAATGGAATCAACGAGCAAAAGAAGAGACAGCTCTGAGGCCTGGCTGCAAACACAAAAAGAAGAGGTTACAGGAGAGCTAAGGAAAAGGAAGAGTCACTCGGTCTCTCTAAATATGCTTCCCTGCTGTAAACTCTTGAATTTAGGTGCAAACTGTCAACTGCACAGGGCAGGGAATTTCTGATGAGAACCAGGAGTTTTCATTGGTAACAAGGCCAGTCTGACACACAGTATGGTATATGTGATTGTTAAAAGATATTCTTCAGCTATGAATGGAAGGAAAAATGTTTGTGATAAATATGGCAAGAACATTTTTATTCTTTCTGTCTGCCTTGGAGAAACACCATTATAATCATAAGGGGAATCTTAAATTCCAAATGGCCAATATAGCAAAGGCAGTCCTTGGGACAATCGAGGCCATCCGACAGCAGCAGGAATGGCTCCAATAGCACACAAGAAATCCAACCCGCTGCTCATCTTAGCTCCCATGGCACACAAGAAATCTAACCCTCTGCCCATTTCAGCTAGTGGCTCATCAGTTGTCAACAGACAGCAAAGGCCTTCACATAGGACAAGTTAATTTACTATTTTTGTTGTTGTTGTTGTTGTTGTTCAGTTTTGGTTTCTTGGGACAGGGTCTCCCTGTAGCCCCAGTTAGCTTGAAACTAGCACATACCCACACACATATACATACACACACAAAAATAAATAAATGTAGACCAGGCTGGCCTCAATCTCAGAAATCCACCTGCCTCTGCCTCTGGAGAGCTGGAATTAAAGGCATTTGCCCCCACACGCAGTGACATTGAATCTACCATTTGATGAGTTATGTGCACATATGAAAAGAAATAGATAATAAGCATTTTTATATCTCACCTCGTTCTAAAAAGTAATCGAAGTGGTTTACAGTGATGTACATCAAGCTTTTTTAAATTCTGCAAACATGCATGCATTGGAGAGCAGGAAAGGAAGCTGAGCACTCCTTGTCTGTCTCTTCTCTTCCCCTTGCACCCGTTTTTGCCTTGTGGGGTCCCATGTCATAAATGTCAACTAGGATGACCCAATTCCTGCTCTGAATGAGCTTATTCCGGTTACAACAGCCTATGCATTCAACTCTATCTTCTCTGGCCTCCTTCTCTGATACAGCCTTAACACTGAAACACTGAAATGTAACAGTAATGGGCTAGGCTGCTTCCCCCAAAGACTTCTCTGTCTAGGGTCCAGCATCCCTCCAACCATGAAAGGAGAGTTAAAGAAAATGGCAGTGTTGACTTAGAAACTGCAAAGTTCTAAGAGGCAGAGGGCAGTTTCCCAAATCTTGAAAGGCTTCATGTGATTGATCTTTTTATTTGGCTTTTAGCTGTGCTATTTAATGTGCACATTTATTTGATGAGGCTGTAGCTTCCTTCCAGATATAAGTAAGTTATGAATTACAAATGAGTTACATATAGGGCAGGGAGAGAATACAGTGCTTTAATGAAAGCATTCTAGAGTTAGCTGTCTTGGTTCCAAATCCAAGCCTGACTGCTAGATTTGACTTTAGATTAGACTATTTTGAATTAATTAAATGTGGTTTCCAGCAAGTTATTTAACATCCCTGAGCATAAATTCCCTCATCTTTAAAAATGAGAATGCTACTATGCAGTGAAAACTAAGTGTCATGGTGTGTACAAAATACTCAGCACAAGGGTTGGCAGACAGTAAGTGCTCAAGCAACAGCAACTAGTTATCACTAACTGTATGTGTGCTTGAAGAGATACTATGTAAGAACAGAAGTAGGAACAGCAGTGAGCTGAACTGTGATGTCATTCCCACCACCTCTGGAAACAAGCTACAAGACTCCTGAGTCTGAAGTTGAAGCTCATTAAGATGAAGAACATGTTAATATCTAAAACACTTAAAAACTCACTAAATTAAAAACCGAGAGCCAGGGTCTTCAAGATGGCTCAGTACATAAAGGAGCTTACATTCAATCCTGATGACCTGAGTTTGATCCCTGGACCCCACAGGATGGAGGGAGAGAACCAACTCCAAGAAGTTGTCCTCTGACCTCCACACCCATGCCATAGCCTGCACATACCCACACACATATACATACACACACAAAATAAATAAATGGGACCAAGCAAAGCTTTACACACCCTTAATCCCAGCAATCTAGAGGCAGAGGTGGGTAGAAAACCACGATATCTATGCCAGCCTAGGCTAACTGGGGTTACACAGTGAGACCCTATCTCAAAAAAACAACAGATAATGTTTGTTTATTTATTTTTTTTGTTTCTTTGTTTAAAAAAAACCCCTGCAAGCTAAGCATGATAGTCTACACCTATAATCTCAGTACTTGGAAAGTAGAGACGGGAAGATCAAAAGTTCAATACCTACCTGGACTATATATGAAGACCCTATCTCTAAAACCCCGAGGGCTGGGCATGTAGCTCAGTGGTAAAGTACTTGCCTCATGGTCTTGGGTTAGATTCTCCCAAACACAAACACAAAAACAAAAACAAGACCTCAGTAATGTGAGATGAACTCTGTTGTTATGAATAGATGAGCAACATTGTCTCCTTGGTGCTTGGGAAAAAGCTGAGTCAGGCACTTACAAGTCCCCTTCCTATTAGTGGATTCCAAACTGAGATTAAAACCAACCGGAGAATAAGAACAAAAGAACCACAGGAGGGCCTGTGGGCAAGAGCATTTGATCCTAAGCATGAGGGCCTGAGTTCAAATCCCAAGAACTGATGTAAAAAGCTGGGCAGGGGGCTTGGAAGATGGCTTGGCAGGTAAGGATTGAACTAACAATCTGAGTTCAATCCCAGGACCAACATGGTGGGAGAGAACTGACTCCCAAAAATTGTCTTCTGACCTTGTGATTCCATGTGCCCCAATCCACACATAATAAATAAGTTAGAAACATTTTTAAAATGTTCATGGACACTTGAGCCTGCAACCACAGTGCTGGGGGGTGGGGAAGAAAGGATCACTGGCACTTGCTGGCTCCATGTTCAGTAAGAGACCCCATCTCAAGTGAATAATGCAGGCAGTGATAGAGTAAGATATAAGATATCCTCCTCTGGCCTCCATACACATGCACAGGTACATGTATCCACACATATAATATACATATATATGATACACATACACTAAGAAAAAGATGATGATGATAATGAGGAGGAGAAGAAAGAGGAGGAGAAGAAAGAGGAAAATGGAAAGAAGGAAGGAACGAATGTGGGAAGACCCATTTCTCTCAGACACCTTGATGCCAGAAGAATAAATTAAAAGGATTCAAGGCAGTTTTCCAAAGCACTACAAAGTAAGGGATTCCAAGACCAGGGAAGACACAAGTGACCATAAGTCAAAATAGATTATTCGGTTGGTTTGGGGAAAAGAAATTCAAGTCTAACCAACACTCAATTACAAGTCTTATCAATAATTGAACAACACTATAATATTCAGGTTTGCAAAGTTCTGTGGGAGAAAGCACAGAGCAGATACCAGGCAAGGCCTCAGAAATGTCTGAGACGTCTGAAACAGACTGTGAGGTCATAAAGGATGGCAATGGCCTTGGACTTTCTGTTTATTCAGGACTGGGGCTGTGAAATGTCAGTATTTTCCATCACAAGCTGGTGGGCCTGGGTCTTTGTCTCCTTCCTAGACTGCATGCTCAGTGTGTGCTCTGAGAAGCTAGGCATTTAATCCTGGGGACAGTTTGTTGCAGACAGCCAGTGATAACATTCCCAAATGTAATTCCTTTGTGAAATGCTCACCAAAGGAGAGACAGTACAGAGGAGCCATTGGTCTGAATATTTTAAAAGTTTGCACTTGAGGGCTGGGGAGATAGCTCAATCAGTAAAATGCTGCACATGTAAGCAAGAGGACCTGAGTAAGATGCCCAGACAGATGTAAAAAGCTGAGCATGGTGGTGCACCTGTAATCCCAGCATGGAAAGACAGAGACAGGTAGATCCCAAAGTTGACTTCTGATGCTATACACATGTATACACATGTGTATGCACACTCACAGACACGTGCACCTGGTACACATGAACACACACACACACACACGCACAGTTTGCATTAGAGCCCTTGAAAGAAGAATATATCAAAAACCAGGCAGTAGAGGCAACATCTAAAAGCACCTATCCTTCCTTATCAGACAAATTAAAAATAAATTGATTTTTCCAAGTTACTCTCCAATTTCTTAAAGAATAGTGTTAACTTTTGCTCCCAGTCAAAAGCTTTTTTGGTGCATTTAGCCCCAAGTTGTCACACTGCCCACAAAATATGCAATAAAGCAATTTGAAGGCCTAGTGTAAACAAAATGTGTTCAACAGAACGGCAGGTGCAGGGAGCCAAACGGAAATATGCACACTGTCTGTCAGGGTGTTTCCTGCCTTCTCTGTTTTATTCATTTATACTAATTGTGGACGCGAGGGTTGAAAACATTTTGCTACAAATAAAACCCTAAGATTTATATGTAATTTCTAAGCTTATCCTTGGGAAAGAAGTCACAATCTGTTTTCAGACAAGAGTGAAACACTTTCAATTCCCTTTGAAAAACAACGTCCAATCTTCCCCTAAATTGAGATGCCAGAGTAGCTAGATTGTGATTTAAATCAGAGAATAAAATTAGTCCAGGTATGCCAGTGTGGAAGGAGAGGCAGTGAAGACACTGTGGTAAATGGTAAATAGCCTATGAATTCAAAATTCAGTCTTCCCTCCACCCCCAGTAGATTAGGACTTCCAACAAATTAGAGAACTAAATTGGCATTTCACCTATGATTCACTGGTAAACAAACATTTTTCACCAGCTACTCTGTGACCGCCTTTTGCATTAGCCCTTTTCAATTCCATGGGGGACTGAGGAGTAATGATAACTCTTAGTAACAATGACCTTTGGCAGAGCTATAATGGAAATCTCCACTGAGTTCCAACAATTTTCTGTGTTATTAATATGAGTGTGGCCTGGGGGAGGGGTGCTAGATTCTTAAGAAGGGACTGGCAACAGCAGTTAAAATATTTCATCTCCAGGTAAAACCCCATGAGATTCCATTTTGAGTCAAGTTCCAAAACATAAACAATGATCAATTTTAAGGAAAGACTTGGCCAATAACCTTCATTACCTCAAAAATGAACTGATCATTTTATTTTCAATGGGAGGGGGGTGTGCATGTATGTATGCATGACTTTTCTATGTGGGCACACATGTGGCAGTTGCATGTGTACGTGTGTGCATTATGTGGAGGCCAGGATTAATGTCAGGAATCATGTTCAATGGCTTTTTAACTTTATTCACTGAGGTAGGATTTTTCAGTTAAACTTGGAGCTCACCAATATGGCTAATCTTGCCAAGGATCCCATGTCTCTGCCTTCTGAGGCTGAAATTACAGGCAGGCCATCAACCCCACCTGGCATTTACATGGGGTTCTGGGGGTCTGAACTCTGGTCCTTACACTTGCACAGCAAGTGCTTTAAGCAATGAGCTATCACCCTATCCCAGAATTGACTATTCTAGAGGGAGAGAGGGTTGCCAGCAAAGATTCCATGATACTTCAGTAAACGATTGGTTCTCACTATCAGGATTATAGATTTGTCCTGTTTCCCTAAGACTCCATACATCTTGGGAAAAATCATAATCCCAGATCCATCCACACTTTCCTTTGGGTTGTATAACAGCTGAGGCCTCTGCTGGCAGAGGATGGTGGGTTTGGTGGGGAGGGAGAAAGTCCATTCTGATTGGAGGACTTTCTATTCCACAGAGGAGCCTTTATCTCTGGCAAATATGTCCACTGGCAGGTTGGCCAGAATCAGACCTATCTCTCCAAGGCAAGGGTATTTCAGGACTCAGCCCAAGGTGGGTATCTGTTTAGTCCAAATCTTTGCCATCAATAGAATACACAATCTGTTCAAAAGGTTTCTGTGGCTCCCCTGTGGGAGGCACTGGTCCCAGGTAAGAGGAGACAGCCAGAGATGAGGGATCCTTCTGTAAAATGGCCTTGGCAATGTTCAAGTAGAAAGAAGGGGTGGTGGGGAGATTTATATTAATCTAACATCCTCGCTAGAGTCTATGCAAGTGGACTTGGGTCAAAATTCATACCAAATGCTGAGACACAATAACCAACTAAAACCAAAATGGTCCTTCAATAAAGAAAGGTTTTAAATTCACCGTATTTTCTGCAGATGTGGGTAGTAAGGCAGATGCGGGGGTTTCTATAAGGCAGAGCAGACTCATGTTATAGGTAATGACCATGAAGGAGACATTGAGATGTAAGGTACCTAGACACTTGCCATAGAATCCAAAGACATCAGTGCAGGGAGACCCACAAACAAGAATCCTTAAATAACAAAATTTAAAAGTCACAGGAGTCAGAAAGGAATCTAAGGAAAAATCTTAACAATAAAAACCTACAGTTCAGAATTTTCCAGGGCAGAGAATAAGGAGTCTGGGGGAATTCAAACTGGTCCAGAGACTTTATTCCAGGACACAAGGCTAAGCTGCAATGTACACAAGTAGATGTAACACCAACGGGATTACATCTTCCTAATTATTTTCTGCATGAGCTTTACAGCACATACACAAAATGAGATCAGCCGGGACTTGCTTTTTGAACAAATCACTCAGATTTAAACATTGCTCGCATAAACAAAGAGGGGTGGGGGGAGAAAGAGGCCCGGGCTGGGAAAAGACAGAGAAGGGCTTCTTCAATCAGTTGTAAGGAACAAAAACCTGGAGGGGGGAAAAGAGTTGTTGGACCGCCACCAAATCTCCCTCACTGGAGACAAGAGCCCATCTGCTGAGCTCTGCAACTTTGCTTTAACTACCATTCAGTCCGTGTCTCTGCAGAGATCTGTCTGTGGAGCTGGCAGATGGACTCCTGCTTCCCCGAGTCGCTGTGTTATTTGTTTAATAAATTTAATTAATATCCATACTGCATTGGACTGCTCCCAGAAAAGGGGCCAAAGTGCTCCCTTTCCCCCAATAGCTGTATGATGAGTGATTTCCCAGAAAAGAGCAGATAACATGCCCCAGGGCCACTGAAAAATTAAAAGTACCATGTGCTTCCACTACTTTGCATGGATTAATTTTTTGCTGTGCACTAATATATTTTTGATGGGTATTTTAACTTTATGAAAGTATGCAATTCCCAAATGGCAGGATTTCTTTTGGGGGGGGGTCATTTAGATTTGTTAGAGTGTTTTCAGAAACACCCAGTTGAACATATTTAGTACTTTGATCTCTATCCTCAAAATAGAGGGTCAAGAGGGCAAGAAGGTTCCCTTTGCCAAACATCTGCCCCTACAATCAATGTTAATACATTGAAACCTTCCTGATCACACTGGACTCATTCTTTTCCAAGCTATAAAAATGTGGTTGTTGTAAACATGAAGAATGGGAAGGAACTTGGGGAAAATCAAGGAAGCAGCTCAGTCCTTTGTTAAGTGGAGTCCTCACAAGCAACAGGTATGAACTAAGCCACACTCTCTTAGCCTTGATGTCCCCTGGGCTATAGATTTCTTCTTCAACTACACTTACTATAGGCTATTATTAGAAAAGAATAGTCCCTTGAGGATGAGTAAAGGGTTCTGTCAAGCAAGTTCTGGAGCTGAGGAGATGGCTCAGTTGGTGAAGCACTTGTTGCACAAGCCTGAGGACTGGAGTTCAGTCCCCAGCACCATGAAAAGAATCTGGACACAACTGCATGAGCCTGTAATCCTAGTGCTGCTAAGGTGGAGTCAGGAGGATGCCCGGGGCTTGCTGGTAGTCAGTTTAGTCGAATCTGTGAGCTCCAGGTCCAGTGAGAGACTCAAAATAAGGTCAAAGGGCAGGAGCGATGCCTCAGCGATTAAGGGTATGTGCTGCTCTTGCAAAGGACCTGGGTACAGCTCCCAGCACCTACATTGGGAGGCTCCCAGCTGCCTGTAACTCCAGTTCTAGGAGAGCTGTCACCCTCGTCTGGCATGCATGTGGTGCACATACATACACTAAGGCCCATATATACACCTCAAATAAATTTTTAAAAAATAAGGTAGAGAATGATTGAGGAATAACATTTGATGTCAACCTTTGGCCTCCATGTACATGCACATACATGTGTACCTGTACACATATGCACACACATAAGCATGTACACAGAGAGAGGATTACTGTGATCAAATGAAGCTAAGAGATACTATGTCCACAAAAATTAAATAGATTTGCTTCCTGCAGAGTTTCTCAGAGCAGGCAATGTGTTAACCAGGGCTGTAAATATTCCTGTGGGGGGAGGGGGGCTCAATATAAAACAAAGCCCAGGTCTGTTTGCTTCACCACTATATTCCCAGAGTCTAATACAGGACAGGGCAGATAGTAGGTGCCCATTAACGTTGAATGGATCAAACAATAAATGAATGGGTGAGCTTCTTAAAGAAGTAAATCTTCAGGAACTTTGCTTAGACTTGAGTGCCTGAAGTTGAACTATGCAATTGATATTTTAAAAAGGAATAAACAGAGATGAAAGGGGAAACATCACAAAAGACACAAAAAAGATCTAGAACATTATAAGGGAATACTTTAAAAACCTATAAGCTACTAAATTTGAAAACCTAAAAGAAATGGATGGGTATCTAAAAGCATGGGACCTCCAAAACTAAACCAAGAGATTAACAGCTTAAACTGTCCCAACTAAAAAAAGCCCAGGACCAGATGGATTTACAGCAGAATTCTATCACACATTTAAAGAAGAGATACATCCAATACTACTTAGTTTATTCAAAAAAGTAGAAATGGAGGGCAAACTTCCAAATTCCCTCTATGAAACCAGGATCACTCTAATACTAAAGCCAGGTAAGATACAACTAAAAAAGAAAAGTATAGACCCATATCCTTAATGAACATAGATGCAAACATTCTCAACAGAATACTTGCAAACCATATACAGACTCTACACATCAAAAAGATCATCCACCATGATCAAGTACACTTTATTCCAGAGATGCAGGGATGGTTCAATATACATAAGTCAATAAATGTCATAAATCATATAAATGGGCTCAAAGACAAGAACCACATGGTCATCTCAATAGATGCAGAGAAGGCCTTTGACAAAATTCAACATGCATTTATGTTCAAAGTCCACAGGGAATTGAACTGGAGGGAACATACTTCAACATAATTAAAGCCAGCATTATTCTCAATGGAGAAAAACTGGAAGCATTCCCATTGAAATCAGGAACCAGACAAGGCTGTCCACTATCCCCACTTCTCTTTAACACAGCACTTGAAACTCTTGCAAAAGCAATAAGACAAGAGAAGGAAATTAAAGGAGTAATAATTGGAAAAGAAGAGCTCAAATTA
>NW_008330735.1:5508892-5544750 GCF_000622305.1 Nannospalax galili
ACAAGATTAATCTACAAAAGTCTGAAGCCTTTCTATATACCAATAACAGCAATCAGAGAAGAGTACATGGAAACACTCCCTTTCACAATAGCTGCAAAAAAAGAAATAAATCTCAGAATAAACCTGAGCAAAGACATTAAAGAGCTCTACAATGAAAATTTAAATCTTTAAAGAAAGAGATTGAGGAAGACATCAGAAGATGGAAGGACCTCCCATGCTCATGGATTAGAAGAATTAATATTGTGAAAATGACCATCCTACCAAAAGCCTTTATAGATTCAATGCAATGCCAATCAAAATCCCCAAGACTTTTTTCACGGAATTGGGAAAAAAGCCATCCTAAGATTCATATGGAAGCACAAAAGACCTCAGACAGTCAAAGCAATCCTGAGCACCAAGAGCAATGCTGGGGAGATTACTATAGCAGATATTAAACTGTACTATAAAGCTACAGTCATAAAAACAACATGGTACTGGAATAAAAATAGACCTGTAGATCAATGGAACAAAACTGAAGACCCAAATATGAGTACATGCAATTTCAGCCACCTGATATTTGACAAAGGGGCCAAGAACATTCACTGGAGGAAAGACAGCATGTTTAGCAAATGGTGCTGGCAAAACTGGATCTCCACCTGTAGAAGAATGAAACTAAATCCCTATCTTTCACCTTGCACAAAAGTCGATCAAAGACCTCAATGTGAAGTCTGAAACTCTGAAACCGTTAGAAGAAAATATTGGCAATAACCTACAAGATATAGGGATAGGAAAATATTTTTCTAAACCTGACATCAATTGCCCAGGAAACAAGGTCAAGAATCAACTGGCCATCAAAAGAAGAAACCAAGGAAGTGAAGAGAAAACCCACAGAACAGGAGAAAGTCTTCACCAGTGACACATCTGACAGAGGTTTAACATTCAGAATATGTAACAAATTCAAAATTTCAAAGAATCAAGAAAGGAACTAACCCAATTAAAAGATGGGCTAAGGAACTGAACAGAGAGTCTCGAAAGAAGAAATAAAGATGGCTAAGAAGCATCTTAAAAGGTGTTCAACAGCACTAGTAATTAGGGAAATGCAAATTAAAACCACTTTAAGATTTTTCATCTTACCCTAGTCAGACTGGCTAAGAGCAAGAGAACAAATGATACCAAATGTTGGAGAGGATGTGGGGAAAGGGGAACACTCATCCACTGCTAGTGGGGCTGCAAACTGGTTCAACCCCTATGGAAAGCAGTGTGGAGAACTCTTAAAAAACTGCAAATGAACCTAACATTTGACCCAGTTATACCACTCCTTGGCATATACCCAAAGAACTCATCCTATTGTAGAGACATTTGTATATCCATGTTTGTTGCTGCTTTTTCCACAATAGCTAAGAGGTGGAAGCAACCTAAGTGTCCCTCAACTGATGAGTGGATGATGAAAATGTGGCTCATTTATATGATGGAGTTTTACTCAGCAGAAAAGAAAGATGAAATCATGAAATTTTCAGGTAAATGTATGGAACTAGAAACTTATACTAAGTGAAGTAACACAGACTCAGAAAAAAAAAAGATTTATGTTCTCCCTCATATATGGATCCTGGCACCAAATCCTGATAAGTGATTATGTATCCAGACATAACTACAGGAACCAGGATAATGAAAAGGAACCAGAGAGGTAAAGGAAAAGAAAGAATCTGAAAGAGAAGAACAGGAGGAACAGTAGAAAACAGGTTTTAATAAGGGAGATATGGATAAAAATGGGGTTATTTTAAGGGTGGGGGGAGGGAAGGTTATATAAGGAACCTAGGGGATAAAGGGAAAGAAGGAGCTCAAGAGACGTAGGACCATAGGAAAAGGGTATCATTAAGGGAAAAATGGGGGCACCTTAAATGGGGAAACCATGGTGGAAGGGTTAGACGATGTGAGAGATAAATAATGCCTAGATAGTTTTAAAAAACCAAAGTAACCATATTAGTCCAACAACCTACTAACAAATTATACATACAACTAGATCAAAGAATATAATATATGTCTAGGCAAGGTTTACCTTAGGGCATTTGGTCTTTGCCCAAACTAAATCTACATGGCACATGGTAATTAAAAGTACCAAACTGGTGGAACTAACCTTCTTGGATGTTTAACAGCCATATTATGAGGCCTATACTAATTTAGTCAGAGGGACATAAAGGACAGTTTTTGCTCCTGTCCCTAGGTGACTAAGTTCCAGAGGACTATGAGCATCTCTCAAAGTGTCTTGTAACTGTGGTTAGTCACCTATCCTCTTGATCAAGGAGGCTGTGGAGACCCCACCAGATGGACCTGAACCAGTGTCCGGTCTACAAAGAGGAAGGTCAACACAAAGGAAACATTTCCTCCATGCTTCCAAGTGAAGCCAGCCATAGTTGAGTAGGGCCTTTGACTTATCTTCACATAGACGGAACTTGTAAAAGAATGGAGCCAGGGGCTCCTCCCAAGCCCATGTTACCCCCGAGGAACAGATACTCAAACGGCCTTAAGAGTAAAATTAAAATCATTTATCTGGGCCAATTGTAGGGTCTTAAACACCCCAAAGGAAAGTATAACCAAATATTAATTGGGTCAATAAAATTTTTTAAGAGTCCATATGTATAGCTAAAGGCTACATAACAAGAAACAATGCCAGGCAGGAGATACCTTCCTTTGAGTTATTGGCCAGGGTGGCCCAAAAGACTCCCAGACAGTAACCCAGCATAGAACTGGGTAAATGAACAGCAGACCCCAATCTTATCTAATGGAATATTGACAACTGATTGCTGCTAGATGAGGAATAGCTGATCTCCCTAAAACAAGGATCTCTAGATAGGCTGACTAGATTCAGTGGATGGACAAGCACTGGGGAATGGCTGGGGGTGTCAAAGTATATGGGCTCTAGTGGGAGGGGAGGCTATGGGAGCATGCCATTTGGGAAGTACGTATATAGATGAATAGGATTGTGTGGGATGTTCTGTATGATATACACACAAAAAATCAACAAATTAAAAAAAAACATATTTGAGGAGGAAGCATAAAAGATTACTTCATGTTAATTAGTAGAGGTGATAAACATTACCACTGAAATCTACCTGATGTTTTATATCCATACTTAGGTGCCAAGGATCTGAGTGTAACTGACTGTGACTAGTAATAATCAGATACATAGAGATTAAAGACAGATGTGCTAACGTGTTAGTAGTGTTAAAAATGTAGGAAACAGCATATTTTAAAATGAAATGGAGATCTTCTTTAAAGGTTAAAAACTCAATTTTATGTCTTACAGAGTTTATACTGAGTTCAATATTGTATAACTAGTATTAATTCAACTGTAAACCTAAAAATTTACAACCACATTTGAAAGAGATGTATCCTTGCTCTGGAGATTGTTACTGAACATGTTAAAGCTGTAATGAAATGCTTCTTCTAATCATGTGGTTATTAAATAAAAAATAAATAATATATAAAAAGGAAGGAACAAAAGCACTTCTATATTAAGGAAGGAGTTAAGAGAGTTAATAAAATACTAGGAGGTGTTATTGCCCTGGAATATATTTATTCTGTATTTAAACACTCATATATATATATATATAATCTCAAAGTTTTAATCCCCACCCTCCCCATTCCTTTTCATGTCATAAAAACCTGACTTTCTGGAATTTTTGCTCTTCTCAGAACCTTGGCAGTGCCCTAATTTATCTGTCTTTGTTATGCCTAATCCTTTCCTAGAAACTGAGTAATGAATTAAATTATATCACAAGCATTGAGCTGATGAGATAAAAAATTACTCCTTTCAACTGACTGTTTTAGTGCAAACACTATACAGGAAAAGTTATTTTGAGATTTTTTAAAATTTTAATAATCTTGATGTTAAACTTATTAAACTGAAAGTTTTACTTAAGATAATAGGAAAAGTTTAAATTGTTGACACAAAAACCCAGCTCTCTCCTCCAAGGGATAGGTAAGAAGTAGTTTATCCTGGAATCAAACATGTGTGACTATGACCAAGGAACACAGATTCAGGTTACCCAAGATTCCATGTTCCAACATGGTAACAGACTGATAAAGTTTCAGTCAAGGCACTTTTCAAATTCATTGGTGGAAACATTAGGCAGATGAATTAAAACAAAGCAAGAAAATCTCTCCTATAGGCCTCAGATGCCTTCCAATGACATTCTTAGCCTTTTGGTTGGTGGAAGTTTGTAGTCTGTTAACATATTCCAAAAGGTCTTACCTATTAGTCAGTCACAAGGATGTTTGATCAGACACAGAGATGGGCAAGAAATGGCTATAAAAGAGGCTAAAGACAGCTCAAGATAAATTATAATTGGGCTCTAGGCCTATAACATTCCAACCTCTCTGCAGACAGTTAAATTCTTATTAGTTAATCAACCTTGTAGATGATTTGATGTAACTGTAGTTTCTCTAGGTCCTTTTATTCACAAAATTAATGTAGCCCTAGAGAATTTTGTGGTGAGCCGTCCTCCATAGCTTGTCATTCATATGAGTTTTCCTACAATGCTCAGTGCTACAGATGCCCAAATCACTTGTATTTCTCCCAGTTTCAGACATTGCGGCCTCTCCTGATTATTTGGTACATAATGAAAGAATACACAAAATGATACTCAGTCCTACATATCCACAATAATTACATGATAAAAACTTCCCATTTAGATGGAGGTTAAGACCCACCTGGACTACACAGAGATTTCCAGGACAACCTAAGTATGTAGGGAGACTATCTCCAAAAAGTAAATTAAAAACTAAAAATTTAAAGTCTCCCTTTTACCCCTTTAGCTCATCTGGTTAATAACACTGTCTATAAAAACAAAAAACCAACCTGCTATTAGCCGGCAAGATCAAGCTACCGATTAGCATATTATATCGAAACATCTTAGAACACTAATATAAAAAACTTCAGAGTGAGCTGAGTGTGGTGATGCATATTTTTAATCTCAAGGTGATCTCCGAGTTTCAGGATAGATAGGGCTACATAGTGAGCCCCTGCCTCAAAACAATGACAAGAAACCTTCAAAGTGAAAGGAGAAACTAGAAAAGGCTTAAATAAATAGTGCATTTGAAATATTACCTACATTGAGGGCAAAATATATGCAATAAATAAATAGAACTCAGAAAATATAATGGACTAGATTTTAGAGATGGGGGGAAAGAAGAGGGAGCAAATAAATACTTATATATTACAATGTGTAAGCACCACATTCGGTATTTGTAATATAACACAATAACAGCTAACACTCAGGTATAGATCAAATACTGTAAGATACTTTTTTATTTGTTGTGACAGGTCTTGCTATCAGCCAAGGCTGCCCTTAAACTCAAGATTCTCCTGCCTCAGTCATCTAAGTACTGAGATAACAGTGAGTCACCAGCTTAGTCTGTGATATATCTTTCTTTACATGAGTATGTATTCTTCCCAGTAAGTACATTATTACGATCTTAGAATTAAGGAAACTTGGGCTCAGAAGGGTTTACTAATATGCCCAAAAGTCACTAGACTAGCATGATAGAAACTAAATTCAAGTCCTGCCCATCTGACCACAGAACACATGCTCCCACCCACCCCTCCTTCGATTTCTTTAGTGTATTACTTTATTCCAGGGTCTAGACACAATAACAATGTGGTCCCTTCATATATTGATTGCATCAATACAACACAGTAATAGCTAAGGGTTATCGAAAGAATCATTGGACATCAACTTGCTGACCTCATCTTGAACTCAAACTTGCTTAGCTGTCTTCCTCTACCAGACTTACTGGTCCATCATTTCCAAAGGAGTTCCTTTCGCAGGTATTCTAATAGAATATGCTGTAATTACTTAGATCCTCAAATGTTCCCCTCCTCACTTCCGGAGAAACAATACAGAAAGCTGTACTTAATAAGAAACCCATTTGAAAGGGAAATAGAACCTAAGCTGTCTGCCTTCTCCCCCAAAAGACCTCATTCTCCAAGACATGAAAAAACTGATTCTAGAACAATTCAACAAATGTTTTGGTTGCTTACAGCCTACAGATATTACAAAGGACATACTGGTCATGTGCCAGGGGCTATTTATCTCCTCTCCCATTCCCTTTCCTACTAAGTGTTGGTAGGATATGTTAGGTTATCAATATATTGTATAACTAAAAGCCAGTTTTTCTGTAAGATAACTACTAAAACTCTTCAGTTTAAAACTCACTGTTTTGGAAGGAAGGAGATCTGGGCAGAGCTTTGGTGGGTGTCTCTGATTCAAGGTCTCTCAAATTAAACCAAACTTAGTAAGGGGCTCATCTGAAAATTCAACCTGGAAGGTGCCACCTCTGAGCTCAGCTGAGTGACCACTGGCAAGATCTGGTTCTTCCAGAGCTGTTACATTGAAGGCCTCGGTTCTTTGCCATAGAAAGTTCACAGGGCAGTTCAATGCAGCAGCTGAGCGTTCCTCAGAAGAGAGATCTCAAAATGGTAAGTCTGAGAAGTGAGCTCTACCACATTCTCCATATTGTGTTTGTTAAAAGTGAGTCACTGATCCAGCCCATACGCAAAGTAAAGGGGTTGATATAAGGTATGGATATTAGGAGACAGAGACCATGGGTGTGTTGGGGGGGGAGTACATCTTGGAAAGTGACTACCATAGAAAGTAAACAATTGTGCTGGATATTTTTAGTTGTCAACTTGACACACCTGGGTAGAGGGAATCTCAATTGAGAAATTTTCTCCATTGAATTGCCCTGTGGCCATGTCTGTGAGGCATTTTCTTGATTGTTGAGTGATGTGGGAGGGCCCAGCTCACTGTGGGCAGTGCCACCCCTGGGCAGGTGGTCCTGTGTTACATAAGCAAGCAGGCTGAGCATAGGTCAGAGGAGCAAGCCAGTAAGCACTGTTCCTCCATGGTCTGTGCTCCAGGTTCCTGTCCCAAGTTCCTGCCTTGACTTCCCTAAGTAATGAACTGTGTGACCTGGGAGATGTAAGATAAAATAAACCCTTTCTTCCCCAAGTTGGCTTTGGTCAGTATTTTTATTACAACAATTGAAGGCAAACTAAGACAATGGTATATTTTTATGCCTCTGAAGGAAGAGAGAGGGGAGAGAGAATAGCTATAAAATAATTCTCATTTTCTGACATATTTGTTTTAAAGTTAAATGAATACATTCAGTAAGATGCCCATACGGCAAATGTTTTCATTCAACTATTAACAGGGTGCATAATACAACTACACACTGTTTAAAATTTGTTTTATAAAGACAAATAATTAAAATTGCATTGGAAAATTTCACCAAGATTATGTTCAAGCTATTCTGCTTCCAGAAGAGACACATGGAGAATAAAGATGAAGAACATTGTTCTTTTCTAATTAAAACAACTTCAGCATTTATTGTTGGAGGCTATTTTAAGAACATTTCTGCAGGCTACAGCAGTGATGAGCGAATTCACTTGCCTACAGATATAACACACACCTAATATCAGCTTTACTAATGCAAGTGGAACTATTTCAGTCTTCAAGTGCCTTTCTCTTTGTCATATATTTCAGTCAGTCAGAATGTGGGAGAGGAAGAGGGCTATTCAACCAATACATCTCAGCTGGGCCGGCATAAACTAATATCTTTCTCCTGATGCTCACAACATGTACCAACCCCTCACCCCAATTTTAATTTCCTTAAGGAAAAAGATGGGAGAAAGGGTGAGAGAAAAGCATTTATAATAGAAAGGACACTCACCAAAAAGAAACAGAAAATCCAGAATTATCCAAATTTATCTTGAACTGGTGAGGCTTTACCTGCAGCTATCAATTAACTTTGAGGACGTTTAACTTGGTTGTGACCCAGCCCAAATGAGGACTTGTGAGCTGAGCGAGGTTCCATATAGAAAATAACACTCCATTTTGGCACAGCTAAATCTAATAAAGACAAGCTTGCTCAATAACCTTAAATGAGTGCCAAAGAAGTAAAAAGTAATAGAGGGGGAGGTGATGGAGAATTGCTTAGTCATCATGATCTCTGTGGAGTGCTGATAGTTGAGATAGCTGGAAGAGAAGATTCTACACATGTAAACAGTTGAAGAAAGGTTATTCTAGGCAGAGAAACAGGACATTCTTTTTAAATTATTTAATGTGTATGAGTGTTATGTCTGCATATATGTAAGTACACCCGTGTTGTGCAACACTTGCAGAGGACAGAGGAGGGCATCAGATCCCCTGGAACTGGAGCTCTGAATGGTTGTTAGCTGCCATGTGGGGTACCAGAATTCAAACCCAGGTCTTCTGCAAGGACAGCCAGTGCTCTTAACTGCTGGGCCATCTTTCCAGCCCAAGAAACAGGGCATTTCTTCATGAGAGGAAGTGCTTAGCATGCCAGAGGAACCTGAAGGAGGCTACAACTGAAACACACTGGGGTGAGGCGGAGAGAGGAACACAATGAGGTCACTCATTGGAAAATGAAGAGGGTGGGACTGCAGGTGGGGAGCTTGGTTATAAGGTGGCCGAGTGGTGGCTCTCAAGATATGATGACAGCCTGGTCAAGACATTGTGACTGGACACCTTCCATGTGTCGGGATTAATGGCTTGGAGGATAGTGCACTTCGATTTGACCTCCTGGACTCTGAGAAAGCAGCTTCCCAATTGCTTGGGAAAAAATCTTCACAACCTAGTTCCTGCTTCTTTTCATTCTGTCAGCCACAGATGAAATCCCGCATTAACTAGGAAATCATAGGAAACAAATACAGTAAAATGTTCCCAGAAAGAGGCCCAAGAAACTACAAAGTATGCCTAGTTTCAAGAAAAGGTTTTTACTGATCGTCTACTCCAACCTTCTGGATACATTAAGTACAAGGTATAACTCAGAGCAGTAAGGCAGTCATGACCAAAGTCAGACAGCAGCAAAGCCAAGGCAAGTGGGTAGAGAGATGACATGCATTAATAGCCATGGGCTTATTTTTTCCTTTCCTCCTTCCTCCAGTCACTGGGGACAAGAGTGTTAACAGTTGAATACAAATTGATGAGTAAACTTTTGCACGAATATTTTGAAGATAACCTGATTAAAAAATGAGAGAGGGAAAGAGAGGTATGGAGGAAGGGAGGGAGGGAGGGAGGAAGAAAGGGAAGAAGGGAGGGAGAGAGGGAGGAAGAGAGTTTTAATCTCCAATTATGTGGCTGAAAATAAAATTGGACCCAATACAAGCTTTAATTCAGTTCAAATAATACCCATTGTTTAGTTCATAGCAGTGCCTGCTTTACTAGACTGTAAACATGAAATCTGTGTGAAAATGTCACTATTTCAATGTTCTAAGCCTAAGGATCTCACTGCATAAACTTTTCTGCCCTCTTCTAGAAATTCAATCCTAGTTCTTTTTCAATATGAAAAAAGAACAGATTTTGAATTCAGAAAGAGGTAACATATGAAAATAAAAGAAATGAAAAATATTATTTTAGCCCTAGTATTCACATTCCACGTGACATTTCAGTACCAGAGACTCCCCTGTTCCCCAGTCTACTGAAATTTACTTTTAACTCTCCTTTACAAACCCATTTTGACACAAATTCAGGGACAAATCTATGTAAAATATTTCTTTCAAATTGGGACTCATCTCACAGGAACATGTTAGACTAAATTCCAGTTCCCAGGAAGATGCAACTTGGAAGTATTTCATGCAGACTTCTATTGCCAAGCTTTAAAATATAAATATAAACATATATACACACATTATATATATATATGCATGCTTATGTCAATGGACCCAATTTTATGTGAGATACAAATAGCTTTCATACATATTCACATCTGCCAACAGAGAAAGCAATCTAGCTTTAAAGATACCATTTTCCCTAAAATTATGGGCAGTCTATACAAGTTGAAAATGTCTGTTTGAGAACTTTAAAGCCAGAATTAATGTTAGTTGCTTTAAGATAGCCACCAAAATTCTTTCCTTTTAACAGGAAAGTTAGTTCCCCGAGCCTGGGTCCCTTGCAAATGTAAAGTTTAAAAAGATTAGTTGCTCCTCTGACTTGATTTCATGTTCTCATATCCAAAATGGCTGGCTGCATTTTGGTAATGCTCTCCCCAAACATTCATTACATTTCTCACTGTAAAACACAATGTGACTATTCAGAAAGTTGTGAGTCATGTAAAAGTTATACATACTTTCTCCTCTAAATGAAATAAAAGCATTTATTGCCAACTTCGGGAGATTAAAGTCAAATCAGCCTTCCTGGGAGCCAGTGAATCAGTTCTATCACCTCCCACAAGATTCTTCTGAAATAATTTGCAAAAAGAATTAGCATAGCCTTCTCCAAAAGAGCTGAAAAGCCATCCCACTGGGTTTCTGTAATTCACGGGTGAATTTCTGAGAGAGAGTGGATAATTTTCTTGTCAACAGAAGGATCCAACTTAACTTCTATTCAGTTTGGTTTTTAGGTGACACCTTGCAGTTTAAATAATAAACCTTAATCAAGTAACAAAACAAGGCAACCCCTGACATTTCGTTATATCACAAATAAAAGGGGGCAATATCCAGCTTCTCAAATTACAACTGGACTTACCTGTGGGGACTTTGTCCACAGACAAGGGACTGGCAGGCTGGACAGGAAAGGGAAAGGGAAAAAATGGAAATTCTAAGCCTACTGTTTCACATTGTCACTCTCCAGGGTGTTAGATTTTTCTGCAAAGAAAGCAATGGAGCTTTTAAGGTGTTTTTTATCATAGTGGTATGTTACTTCAGGGACCTGTAAGAAAGCAAGAATGCACAATTGTCATGTGTGTGTCACTGTGTGTGTGGAGGTCAGAGGACAATGCACAATTGTCTTGTGTGTGTCATGGTATGTGTGTGTAAAAGTCAGTTCTCTCCTCCAAAATGGGTCCCAGGGCTTGAGCTTGGATGGTCAAACTTGGTGGCAAGGACCTTTACCCAATGAGCCATTTCTTTGGCCCCCCATGATTGTCATTAAAATAAGAAACAATCACACCACCACCTCCAACTAGTGAGCATCCATTTCATAGAGGCCCCACTCACTACTGAGTGATCTGAGGTGTTATAAGGTGACACACTGGAACATATGCAGCCTCAGCCAATCATGGGCTTTTGTAGAGGGGTACCACCTCTCTGGCCTTCCACAAACAGGCAGATTCAACATGGCTAGAGATTTGTGGTGACCCATCCTCCCAGCCTCCACCACCCTAATTAGCTCACAGGCTTATCACCTGCCCAGTGGTGCACAGGTGCATATGGAGGAGCAGATATGGTGGGGCCAGATGGGGAGCTGGGGAGCTGGCTCAGTGGATAAAGTGCTTTCCATGAAAGCATGAAGACCAGAATTCAGATCCCCAGAACTCACATAAAAACCAGGCAGAGGTAGCAGCTGCTTGTAATCCCAGCACTCAAGACAGAGCAAAAGTGGATTCCCAGAGCAAGACCAGCCCAAATTGGCAAGCTCCAAGTTCAACAAAAGGCCTTGCCTCAATAACTAGTGGAGAATAATTGAGGAAGAAACCAACATGGACCTCTGGCCTCCACACACAGGCATACAGGTGTATGCACACACACAGAAGCATGTATACACATACATTCACACTGGGGGGGGGGGTAGGCCTGAGAGTATAGGGAGGAGTGTGCTTCATCCAAAAGAGCAGACCTAACATTGGCAAATCAGAATCCAGAAATCTCAAACCCAGCTAGTGCCTGTTCTAGTCTGCCTTCGATTGCTGTGACAAAACACTCTGACCAACAACTTGGGGAGGAAAGAATTTATTTGGCTTACATCACCTGGGCCACAATTTATCAGGGAGCCCAAGGTAGGAACTCAGGGTGGGAACCTGGAGGCAGGAGCTGGAGCGCAGACCATGGAGGAACGCTGCTTACTGGCTTGCTCCCTTGGCCCATGCTCAGCCTGCTTTCTTATACAATACAGAGCCATCTGCTGGGGGTGTGGCACCACCCACAGTTGGCTGACCCTCCCACACCACTCAAAAATCAAGAAAATACCCCACAGATGTGGCCATAGGCCAGTCCAATGGATGCAATTCCCCAATTGAGGCTCCCTCTACCCAGGTGTATCAAGTTGACATGGGCCTTTGAGGGAAATTTCAGATATAAACTATAGCACTGTCCAGTGCTCAGGAAAACCCTTAGACCAAAGCTAATGATTAGGGATGAACAGGTTAGTGGAAAAGAAGGGCCTAGACTTTCTAATGCCTGAGCTTGCTATAGCCTCCAAAATTCTAAAAAGGAGTTTATTATCCATTTTTATATTTGTATGTGCTATGTGTGTGGTGTGTGTGCATAGGCATGTGTATGATCCCATGTGTGTAGCTGCACCTGTATGGGCATGCCTATGGAAGCCCAAAGTTGATGTCAGGTATATTTTGTTTATGGAAGCAGACCTGCTTATTGAATGCAGAACACGTTTATTCAACTAGTCTATCTATCCAGCTTGCTCCAGGGATCCTTTATCTCTGCCTCCTGAGTGCTGGGATTATAGGCAGCTGCCACACCTGCCCAGCTTTTGCATAGGCTCTGACATCCAAACTCTACTAAGCCATCGCCCCAGGCCCAAATTATCCATTTGTATTAAATTTTACATATATTCCCAACATTGCAGTAACTAATAAGTCTTCAAAGAATCCTTAGCAAGTAGTGACTTGCTAACATGTCAGGTTAACCGTGATATCCTATGATTTTGCACATATATACACATATCTGTATGTTCTACATTGCATTCAGTTTTGAAAGGGTATCTCTCTGAGACTTTGATCCAGATTACTTTTTACAACTAGAAAAAAAAACATTAGAATTATTAAATTTGTATGAGTGTGCATGTGAGATTGTGTGTGAGAGACTATGTATATGAGTATGTGGGTGGGAGAGAAAGAGAGAGAGAGAGAGAGAGAGAGAGAGAGAGAGAGAGACTGTAGAGGAAAGGAATGTTAAATAGTGCATTAGGATTTTGGAAAACAAAAATGTTGGGGAAGCCCAGAGGGTCAGTCAGCATGGCATGCCAAACTCAGGTCAAGAAATATCTCAGGGGACTGGAGAGATGGCTCAGTCATTAAAGATTGCATACTGCTCCTGCAGAGAACCCAGGTTCAATTCCTAGCACCCACATCAGGTGGCTTGCAACCACCTGTAACTCCAGCTCCAGGAGATCTGATGCCCTCTTCTGGCCTCCTTGGATGCCTTCACTCACACACAATTTTTTAAATATATAATTTTTTTTTAAAGAAAAGGACTATCTTAACCCGAACAGCACTTTAGATTTAAAGGCACATCTGTTTTATTTACAAGAAGCCTCATCTAACCTTAAACTACCAAACTGTGCCATGATTGCTACCAATTGAAAACAGAATCCTGTAACCTCAAGCAGTTTGCACTAACTGGATATAGTTATCTCTGACTTTCACAAATATGGGAGAAATCTAATGACCTAGAGATGCCTAAAGTCTCTAAGCCAAAGTAGGGAGGCCAGGTATGCTAAGCAGCAGACAAATGAAGGAGGGGACCTTCCCTCAGAGCTGCAGAAAAATATTCTTGAACGTATTTTCCTACAAGGGGGATTTTAAAGATATGAATTTCACTAAAGCACAAACTGAATGGAATCATATCAGTATAATCCTCACATATTTCTGCCAGCTGGGATCCTGGATGCTGAGATGTAACCGCCTCTCCATGGGCCTCAAAACCCAGTCTGTTTCCCACGGGTCACTGCCTAGCCATCAGATGGAAGCACTGTGTGGTCACTATCCTAACAAATCGCTCCAAACCACCTACGTCGAGGGAAAAGGCTATAGCTCCCATTTGCAATCTCCCGAGCCACCCAGTCCTTCTGCACTGGAGGATCAATGGAGAGCCGGAATGAATTGTTTACTTAATTGTGCTGTGCAAGCTGAATAATTGCACGCCTTCCAGGAGGGCTTTGTAACCAATGAGATGGCGTTGGATCTGCCAAAACCTTTACCTTGAAGCCAACATCCGTTCTGCAGACTCTCCTATCACAAATAACGGCAACCCTGGCTATTATTTCTAGAGGAGGCAAAATCATGGCAGAGACATCAAAAATCATGTCTTTCAAAACACAGAAAGAAAAAAAAAAATCCTCCACAAAGCAGTTTCTGTCCAGAACTGCTGTCTCTGTATTTTCCAGTGTAGAACCTTTAAAGTCAAGGATTCTGACTTCACTCATTCCACCAAAATAGCCCACACAGGACAAGTGAATCTGCCTTAAGATTAGCAAAGTTGGTAACTTACATACAAAAACCACTTTTTAAATGTTATTTTAAAGTCAGCATACAATGTGTTAGATGCTATTATAACGTATTCAAACAGAGCATATGTCTGTGTTTTTATCCCCCCCCCCCCATTCTCCTTTGTGGTCTCCTC
The DNA here is from genome assembly GCF_000622305.1 of Nannospalax galili. Classification (NCBI taxonomy): domain Eukaryota; kingdom Metazoa; phylum Chordata; class Mammalia; order Rodentia; family Spalacidae; genus Nannospalax; species Nannospalax galili. The sequence goes on from NW_008330735.1 coordinate 5,523,249, forward strand.
TCCCAGACTCTTTTCTTCTCTCAAGTCCATGTAACATTTTGTTCACTCTCCATCCTTCCTCATCATCTATTATCCTCCCTTGGTCTCCTTTCTAGATCTTTAGACTTTACTCACGTTTTAAAAGAAGGGAAACGTGATGAATATAAAACAAGTTGTGAGCAGTTTTTAAAACATCTAGTAGTATATACAAAGACTAGAGAAATGAAAAGAGACATATTATTTACTTGCCAAAATGTCTTTAAGCATGACAAAAATAAATGAATACAGAGGGAGAAAATGCTGAGATGTGATGAGTAAAAACAAGAACATTCCTAAGGACAACAACAAAAATTTTAGACAAAGAAAACCCCACGTTGCTAAGTCAAAGACAACAAAGCTAAGTGAGATGTTCCTTTGTCACTGTTTGCCAACGCTTGTAACATTCACAACACTCACTTCTGGTAAAGAAATTTCAGTACTTCCTATTTACTGTGCTGTTTTAATGTAATGGTTCTGTTTCAGTTTTGAGCCAGACAGCATATGACTATATAGCCTAAGGTGGCTTTGAACTCAATCTTCCTTCTTTCTCTTCTGAGTGCTGGTTGGCCATACCTGGCTTTAATAATTAGGTCTTTTTAAAGAGGCAAAGACATATCCAAAATCAGAAAGTAACACTCTTTCTTAAAAAAAAAAAAAAAAAAAGATTTTATTTTTAATTATGTGCCTGAAAAGGCCAGGCACATTGGATGCCCCTGGAGCTAGAGTTACAGGTGATTCTAAGCTGCCTGATGTGGGTGCTGGGAATTGAACTGGAGTCCTCTACAAGAGCAGTATGTGCTCTTAACTGATAGGCCATCTTTCCAGCCCCCGAAAAGTCATACTCTTGCCCAGATTGTAAGGCACATCTTCCTCTTTTTAGAATCAACCATTGATACTGTACAGGGTCCCGAGGTTACAATGCTTCAAGTTTCTCTGCTTCAACTCATGATTCTTCAGCTTTATGATGGTGTGAGCCCAACACATATTCAGAAGAAACAGGACTTTGAGTTTTGAATTTTGCTCTTTTCCTGGGATACCAGTATGCAGAACAATACTGGGAAGCAGCAATAAGCTAAGATGCCAGTCAGCCAAGCCATTGTGAGGGTAAACAACTGATCACCCAGAGCACTGTATGTATGTATATTCAATATTTCAATATTTAATTATTCAACAGGCTTTGTGTTTGCTGGTGTTGCCCAGTCATGGGCCAATGATGTTCTGTCAGTTAGTGAATTAAACACATTTTCCACTTATGATGTTCCCCACTTACAGGTCCATCAGGCTGTAGCTCCATTTGAAATCAGGGAGAATCCTCAATTATTATTTCTTCTGGTTCACAAATCAAACGACTCTTTAAACTTATTTTGTAATAATTTCCCTTCATATGTTCTGTCCCACTCTTCCCTTGTTTTGATTTCTTGTAATTTTTAAAAGTAATCATTAGGTGTTTTCTCTGGGCTTCATCCATATTCACATAGAGTTTCAGCTTCTCCAACTGGCTGTTTCTTCTCAGGTGCCAGGATCATAATTGCCCATGATGCAGTCCACTTCATGTGTGCACTAACAGGACTGAGACTCTGGGAGAGCAGAACCCTCAGGTGCTGACAAGAATGAGAAAAGGCTACTTTTATGCAAGTATCCTTCAAAAATCAAGAGGTGGAAAATACAGTGTAGCTGCCACCAAGCTGAAGTTTTAAGAGAGTTTGAGTCTTGACAGGACAGCATGGCTCTGAACTTCAGGCAGCAACCTCTGATTTTTCAGGATTAAACTTTCCCAAAGCAGTATTTTCCCAGAACATACCTTTAAATGCATTTGGGAGTGGACAAGAGAGGCTGTGTTGTAGGCCTACAGGGAACACACAGAGGTCACTGCACACAGCTGGGGAGGCCCCCTCAAAGAATCCTCACAGTCAGAATATGCCAGCATACGCCAAAAGGAAAGAAATATGCACACTTAAATCATACCACATCATTTCCTTCTTCCTTCCCATATCTGGCTAACATTATGGGATTTTTTTTAACAAAGACCCATGTTTTAGTCCTGTTTTTTTTTTCAAGACTTCCGTGTACCCTTTGCCTATTCAACTCATCTATAAAATGAGAGCTTAGCCCTGATGGGCTCTAAAGTCCTTTTAACCTTTATCCTTCTATAAGTCAAAGATGCAGTATCTCTCATATACTGAATTATATACCTGATGTGTAGTTATGAAACTCTACCTATTTCCTATAATTTATTTGCTATGAAATTATATATTATATATATATATATATTATATATATATATATTCATCAGAGAAGAGAATCTACTCAACTGTCATTTTGGAGATGTTTACCATTCACCGTCTCTCCTTCCTAGCATCCTGCTTCTTACTGGAAGCTTATCTGTGTACAGTCTGGTATAGGGAATAAATTCCCCAAACTAAAGCTTTAGAGGAAAGCATCAGCTCAAAAATCCCAAGCTAGGTATTCAACCTATGAAATTTTCCATACCAGGACCTCTCTAGTTATATAATATAATGAACAAAAAAAGTTTCCAAGATTCACTGGTCAGACTGTTGAGTAATTCCTTGTTAGAAGGCCTTCAGTTCTTCAGCTTTGCCTCAAATCTTACAAGCAATACCATATTTTTCCAGTAAATTCACTTTACTACTCAAGTGAGTAGTTTCTGTGTAAGAATCCACTTCAAAATGTAGTGGTTAGGAGAGCTGTCACTTATTTGCTTACCCATCTGTGGATGGTCAAGTTGGGTGAGGTTCAGCTGCGATGATGTGTCTGTCCTCGTGGGGGTACTGGAATTCACTTAATCATTTGTAATCAGTGGGCTGATCTGTTAGATCTGACTGTCTGACTGATCCCAGATGGTTTTGCTCACTCACTGTTTGGAAACCGTCAGCTGGAGAAACTTGGTTCTCCATGTGGACTGTCATTCTCTGGCAAACTGAACTAAGCTTCTTCACCCAATTAAAAAACTGTCATGAGAGGAGAAAGCAGAATCTCTTACCACCCTTCTGCCACATCTGAATGATTAGAGATAGATTTAAAGCCAACCAGATACAAGCAGTAAAGAGCAGAATAGATGTCATCTCTCAATGGGACCAGGGTCAGGAAATCCTGCCCCAAAAAGTAAATAAAGAGAGAACCAGTCCACAAGGGATCATGACTACAGCAAATCTACTGTGTTTGCCTTGATTTCTGTTGCTTGCAACATAAAAACTCTGATCTGTTATCAACATAATGTGACACCAAAACACATTAGATTTCTGAGACCTCAGTCTTTCTGACTTTTCATTATTCACATATCACATATTATTGGGATTAATTGGAAAGCATGTGGATGTCGTGCCAATGGACTATAAGAAGCAAAGCATTCAAAATGAAACTACCTCGGTTCAAGCCCTGCTGTTTAATTAGCTGTGTCAGTCTGAACTTAAATAATTGCTGGGAGTCTCACCAAATCAAAGTGGAGTAATAATATCCGCTCTGAATTGCAAAATTATTTTAAATTTTAAATGGTGTAACTGAGCTATAAGCAATCCTCACTTTGCATCATGTGCAGGACTATAAAAATGGTCATGCAAATAGAACTGGCAAAACTGTCTTAATAATTAATGAGCAATATTGCAATTATTCATTAAATATTAAAAGAAATGTCAAAAATTAAACATTTTTTCTGGTTTTAAATACATAGAAAATGGAAAAATTATAAAACCAATGTTTACTTATCTAATGCATTATAAACTACAATAAAGTGCTTGGTTTAGTTGTAAAATCCGTTGCCTAGTTTGAAGAGTAAGTTGTCTTCTTACCTTCCTACAACTTCCGACATGGAGCACGCACCTTTTCTCTATGCCTTGGCACACTGTCATATGCCTCTCCAAGTTTGCGCCATACCCCTTGCACTTTCAGTGTCATGGATACCTCCAAGGGTTCCTTTAATATGAAGATTTTTGGCAGAATCTCTTCCAGTTGGGCTGTATTTATTCTTTGTTACAACCACTTTCCTCACTGATAGCAATAAATTTGCCTTGATTAAGCTTTTCTGGCTACAAGTCCCTCAAAAGGAAGGGGTGTCAATATTCCCACGACCTACCATTTCTTCTGTGTTGTGTGACTTTTCCTGGGGAGTTATGAGCAAACATCTATTCATCCCAGATAGACCAAAGTTATAATTCCACTGAAGTCTAGCTTAATGAACCAGTGAGTTTATTCTGGTTAATTACAGGGGTATGAGTGACTCAAAGGCAAGTGACCATTGGAAAGCCCACCCAGCATAGCTAACAAGCCCTGAAAGCTGTATCCCTGGAGCTCCCTACACACCTGTAGGTAGCTCAGCTGCTGGAGAGCCTCCTCTGCCCAGCAATTGTTACTCTTTAAATAACACTGGGAAGGGGCCTTATGAACCTTGTACATTTTAGGAACTTCCCAGGACTTGTGAATTGTTTACTTCCTGAACCTTTTAAGTTTTGTTACTTCCTGACACTAAGCACTAAGGAGCTTCCCTCCAGGATAGGAACTTCCCAGGACTTGTGAATTGTTTACTTCCTGAACCTTTTAAGGTTTACTTCCTGACACTGAGGGGCTTCCCTCCAGGATAGAATGTTTTGATTTGGAGGAAATCACTCCACAACATTCTATAACTCCATTTATGTTCAATTTTTACTTCATTTCTTCTAGTTAGGAGCAAAGGATGATTTTCATTTCCTTTTTCATGCTCTCTCCCTCCCTCCCTCTTTATGTATATGTCAATTATCTTTTCAACTTTTCATATTTAATCATATGTCACTTGACTCCATCACTGAGAAACAAAGAGGTGCACATTTTGCTTCTGTTCGTGAATTGAGTAACAGTTATATAGTAACAATCACCAAAGACTTTGAAGGAAGTGATTCATTCCGTCACTAAATGCAATGTGCCTTTCTTACTTGTGTGGTGGTATGCAGGCTGAAAAGCTAGCTGTGAAGTTCTCAAAGATAATATAGATAACTGAAGTTTAAGCTGCATTATTAGAAGACTGGTTTTATTTAACTGAAACTTGTGCATGTCAAAACTATGGTGGCAGACACCTTTAGTAGTCCCAGCACTTGAGAGGCAGAGGCAGGCAGATCTCTGTGAGATCAAGGCCAGCCTAGTCTCTATAGTGAGTTCCAGGATAACCGGGGCTATAGAGAGACCCTGTCTTAAAACAAAACAAAAAATGATGCAAAGCAAGAATTGTCTATATAAAATGGTGTAAGTTTAATTCTCATCACAGTTATTATTAAAGAGGAAAGACTAGACCTCATTCTTGCTGTATTAATGAGGAGGTTCCAATTGATCCATACATGTACTGGGCTCCAGCAATTCTCTTTGTTCCTGCAAAATCCAGCAGATGAACACTGTCAGAGCCATGACCAGAAGATAACTCACCTTAACTCTTCCATACAGAGCATAACTGAGCCCAAAGTTCACCTAAAAGTGAGGCGAGACAATGCCCACCTTAAGTAGATATTGTGATTACTCTTTATTCCCAAGGCCAGAAAGAAAATATTTCAATGACGTTTTCCACAGATGCGGCTAATGGTTTCTGAGCACTGGTGGTCTCTTCTTTGTTATAATTTTCATATCTGCCAAGTATGTTGTTACCAAGAATAAACTGCATATTACTAACATATGAGAAAAAGACAGCACTAGTTCACAGCAAGCTTAATATAAGATGAGCTGTTTATGTCTTTATAAATCATGAAGTATGGGAAATGGAAGTTCTAAAATGGAGTTCAGTGTAAGTACCTAGGGAGAGCAAAGGAAGTCCCGACTCAGTGCTGGCTGCAGTTAAAAAGGACATTTTATAAGAAGGTACTTGAAGGGAGAGCCACCACAGCTGCCTAAATATCCCCATTCTGTGAAGAATGGGAGGCGACACTAGGATTCTATAGCCAAGGGCGAAGAAGACACAGGGAGAGCTGCTGTCACTTCAAGTATCAAAAGTGCTGCCCTGTAGAAGGGTTTGCTCTCACTTGCATGGTTCCAAACAGACTGGCACCAACAACCAAGGTGAAACTAAAACACACCTCAACTCAACAAGAGGGAAAAGTCTCAGATTTAGACCTTTCTAAATCTGGAATTACTCCTTTATATAAAGTAATGAGTAACCCGACATGGGGATGAACTCTTTAAAGCAAGGACAATAATAGAAACTTGGGCTGTTATGGAGTTTGAAACTACCGGGAAAAGACCACCAGACCCAATTCAGTTTTTAATTGGTCAAATTTATTAGGGCTATAGACGTCCGTGGTCCCTCAGTCAGATTCAAGACCCATGACCCAGAGGGGAGGGTGAAACTAGCTTATAAAAGCAAATACCAGAAGAATTTCATTACACATGAGTAATGCCAGGTGGTCCTGAGTAGGATCAGGTTGGCCCAAGTTAGCAGATAAGCAAACGACAGAAGCCAGAACAAGCTTTTGTTAGTCCTTCTCTTAACAGATGTATAAAGACCTTGACAGTAAGGCACTTTCTGATTACTATTGTTATTTAGGCTTCTTGGCTAGGGAAGAAGGACAACTGCAGTGTCTGGAAGGTGACCAAGGTCAGCTACTCCAAAGAAAACACTCAACTAAGTTCAGACTTGACCTTGAAGCTGGCCGTTTTTCTAGCTTTTGAAGTTTAAAGTGGCTGCTTTATACACAATGAAGAAAATGAAGTTACTTTGGCTATTACAACTTGAGGACTCCATTTGGGGCCATTACAATGCCTATTCTGAAACTTAGGATACAAAATGAAAGCATCATTGTATCTTGGAATCCTTGAGGAAATGAAGCAATTTTGATTTTGGAGTGACTACCAACAAAGAAGGTAGCTCTGCATTGGGTGGGAGACTGGTACAGGGGGCCTTTTGGAGTCTGACTTTCTATGAACACTGGCTTTTCCTGTTACGCATGAAGCTCCACCACTTGGAGGAACTTTCTTTTATTTACACTTTCATATATGTATACATACTATGTGTGACACCCCCTTTCAGTGGTTATTATGAATGATTCAAGTGCTGAACAAATGCTTTCCGAGAAGATTGAGAATGTTCATAGGAGCAGAACACTTAGCTATACACGGAAAAAATAATTTAGGATACCTTGAGGGAGGAAATTAAAAACTTAGTGGCCACAGTAAATCCTAACTTTGGGCACAGATATTTAAGCAACATGGTCGAAAATCTTTCTGCATTTCTTAGTTCATTTTTCGTGGAGCTACCTTCAGTTTTCTGTTTTGTTCTGTTCTGTTTTGTGGTGCTAGTTGATGAACCCTGGGCATTGTGCATGCTAGGCAAGTGTCCTGCCCCTGAGCTACATCCCAACTCCCAATCTCCAGGTTTAGACAGACTCACCATGTGGAAGTCAACATCACCTCTGTCAGTCTCATAGCTCATTCTCTAGATTAGCAATTTCCACGATCATAACACTCCTTTGCCTCAAAAGTCTCATAACTGACATAAGCTATCCTAGCCTCAGACACAAGTTCACTGTTCACTGAGTGACTAAGCACTTTACGTGGCCAACCTTGGGCAGCATGAACTGAGAATGGGCAGAGAAGTATCTACAGGGAGAAGATGAATTCTGTCACCAGAAGAGACTTAGGGACACAGAAAGAATAAATGTCCATTATGATACCAACAATGAATGGGGTATACCTTTAATAGCAACGTTAGTGAAATTATGGGCCCACTCTAAGTCTCAAAATAGGGAAAGAGAAACCACTATGTGTTGTAAATCTATGATAAAATTAAGTAGATTTGATGTGGGGCCTTAATCTAAAATTCTAATCCTCCAGCAAATATTTTAACATGTTTGTCTTTTCACTGATTCTTCTTTGAAGATAGATCTGTTCACAGCCTCATCACACAAAGTAATAGCAAATGAAGGAAAATGCAGAGAATGTTTATTAAAGTAGATGAAGGTCCAGCATGGAAAGAAACATTCTTCATTAATAGCAGAAAAAAATATTTCACTATATTTAATATTGAGGTGACATATTTCTATTTCAGGAGAAATAAACATTACAGTCATGAATAGCAAATAGAAACACAAACTCCATTTATTTGTAAAATAAACTCATTTTCTTTTCATATCAATGCAAAAAATGACCCAATGCCATGTGTTCCATTTGCCATGATTCTATGACAGCAAAGCTATACAATTTCTAGATCATTAACTTGTCTCCCTATTTTTCCATGTCTTACAGTTCTGCTAGGTAAGCGTTCGTTCGTTCACTTTGATAATACTACCCTTTATGCATTTGGTATTTCACTTGCTCAATTACTCCATGCAAAACTACAGCAGCCAGCAGGTGGGGAGGGTGGGAAAGAAAAAGACCCACCCCATGGTTTCTCTAAATGAGCAAGACCTCAAGACTACACTTCTAATGGTTTCAAACAAAAGGTGAGGAGCTGTCTTTTGCAGTCTCAAGTTTGAAAGATGCATCCATACCCCCTCATTTTACATCACTGGAGCCAGACTGAATGCCACAGTGCTTAGTATAGCACAGTGGTGCAGGCAGGCAGCACATCTGCTCTGTAAGTAGAGGGAGGTAAGATGGCAAAGAGGAATGTGTTGCTGTGGTCACGTAGGAACCATAGAAAGATCCCTGGAGGTGAAGAGGAGCAATCAGAAGTCTTTGAATAATCTCTTTAAAACCAGTTATGCAAAGCTCTAAAAATATACACCAAAATCAATCCTGAAAAATGCAATCCTGAGTTATTACAATGATATGAGAAGAGATACTCTGGGTTTAAGGTCACAACATGGGGTCGGGGGAGAACTGGAGAGATGGCTCAGTGGTTAGGAGCACTGGCTGCTCTTGCAGAGGACCTGTCCATCCCAGGATGGACATGGTAGCTAACAATAGTCTGTGACTCCAGTTCCAAGGGATCTGAATCTGTCTTCTCACCTCCTCAGGCATTGCATGACATGGGTACATTTACATACATGTAGGCTATACATTCATACACATAAAATAAAAATAAAAACCCATTACATGGGGATAATTCTGTCTTCCATTTTTATCATGTTGCTTACTTTATCCATAGAGATTTTGGGCTAGTTTAATCCATTCAAATGGTTGCATGGTAATGAGGTCATTGTGAAGGGAAAAAAATTTAAAAAAAAGTTCACATTCAACGTCCTCATCTACATGACTTAGAATACAAAGTCCCTCGTCCATGCTTACCTGAGAAATTGAATTGGGATGAATGTACCAACCATACACATAAACTAAACATATGCCCATGTTAGCACAGGAGCAAACAGTAACAGTGATATGAAAGAAAGCAGCCACTCACACAACAGGTACATGCTCACATAATTACATTGTACTACTTCTTTGCAGGTAAACTCAGGAGTTAACTAATGGACATGCACAGTAATAAGTGTGTATCGGTTTGGTCCTCTGTTGCCCTGATAAAACACCATGACTAAGACAACTTATAAAAGAAAGGATTTATTTGGGTTTATGATTCCAGAGGGATAGGAGGCCATCATGGCGGGGTTGGCATGGCAACAGGTGTCAATCATGACAGCAAGAACTGGACACTGCCAGCTTACATATCCATAGGCAAACAGGAAACAGAGAGAATAGACTGGAAGTGGGTCTCAAAGGCTGCCCCCAGGGACACACTTCATCCAGCAAAGCCATAGCTTCTAAACCTCACAAAACAGCACCACCAGCTGGCAACAAAGTGTTCAAATGTTTGAGCCTATGGGGGACATTTCTCATTTAAACCACCAAAAAGTGTGAGAAGGCCATCATGACTTATCTAGCATGGATAAGTGATTTAATACATCAAGCATGGAGGACTTCACCTAATCTTTCTACAGTTCTTACAAGGCAGGTACCAATAATGGTGCCATTTTATGGAGGAGTAAAGGAGGTCTCAGAGAATTTTTTGAAGCTTACTCAAAGCCACATAGATAACAACAACAATAAAAGAGGTCCAACTCTGTACTCTTAACTAGCAATGCTTTCCCCTAAGCACTGTGCATGGACTTGCACCTGTATTATTTAGAGTATCTCCACAAAGTAAAAATTGTCTTCATTTTTCTAATGCAAAAACCAAGAAGGTGAACAGTCCTGCTCTTGCTTTAATGGTTGAGACAAAATGGGAACTTCTGTCTGACTAACTCTAGAATCTATAGTCACAGATAATAGACAGCTCCTCACCCACTGATATCTATTCTCCTCCTCTCCATGGAAACAGGCTCTCTAGTCAAAAATCTACATTCCACTCCTCCTTTGCAGTTACAGACACTTAATTGTGTTCTCACCAAAGGAACTTGAGGAGAAGGGCATAAACCTGAGTCCAAAGGACATCCCCTGCCCCAGACTTCGTGTCTTTCTCTGTCCTATGAACTGGAATTCAAAGACCCAGCGTCAATCATGTAGACACTGACTAGAGCCTGAGAACTGACACATTCAACAAATCAGGTGCTTCAGAAAGACTGTGTGGAGCAGAGCTGCACCATAGACCTGGGACACACACACACCTTGGAACTGTTATGTGAGAGAAAAACTAATTTCTACATTGCTTAAGCCTCTGTGATCTTAGGGAGCTTTGTTGCAGGAGCTTAGGTGAATTCCAGTTAGTAAAACCATAGTAAATCTCGCAAGTGCTATTACATAAGGATGAGAGACTACTGACTCAGGGAAGGTGAGAGTAGGCAGGTATGGAGGCATATGGAGATCAGTCACACCAACTTTGTAATTGCTGAATCTTTTCTGCATGCTCACCATTGAAATACATTCTTCACTCCTAAAGAGGATAAAGTGTTCTATTGTGAAATCACTAAAATAATCATCTTTAATACACTTTTAAGTATATACGTTTAAGTATATTCTTTTCTTGGGAGTTGGGTTCCCAAGACCCAGGTTAGGCAAGTCACAACAGCTTGTACCTCCAGCTCCAGGAGATCAATATATTGAGCCTCTGTGGATACTTGCATTCATATGAACATACTCACAGAGAGGAGAGAGAGAGAGAGAGAGAGAGAGAGAGAGAGAGAGGAGGATTTTAAAAGAAAAGCAAGAAAGCGAAAGTGCTTGGGATGTTATAGGTAACAGATTCTTTTTTAATTCCAGAGACCAATAGTGTAGTGAGAACTGGACGACACTGGACACTGATTTGTTGGGTATGCTGATTGAGATAATACCATTATTGTTATTGGCAACTACTTTTTATTTTGTTATAAATTTTCCAATTTTCTAATAAAAATTTTTTAAGTTACTGAGAAAATAAGATTTCCATTTCTCATTTTAAGTTTGTTTTAGCACACTTAAACTGATGAGGTATTTATTCAAGATAGTGTTGAAGTTGGCTGTTTGCAGACTTCATTACAACAACTAAACTACAATTCTTTAGAACATAACCCTAAAACAAAATTCCCCTCAAACAAGATTGTTGAATTAAGCCAAAATCCTAAGGTTGCACCATGCAACATGTCTAGACATGATCTCCACTGTGTTCAGTTGATCCCTACACTATATGGGAACTCTCCTGGATAAATACATCCTAGTCATGAAATGTAAATCTCTTTCACTGCCTCTTTGAAAGAGATCAGGGAAGAATCTACAATTACATACTCCCTCCCAATGGAGTCCCTGTTTACTCAAAGAATCCATGGGGTCTCCTACTGAATCTGAGAAACTTTGTTTCAATGTTTTAATGTGAAGAAAATGCATTCCTACAGAAAACAACTTTCCTGTATTTCAGTATCTACCAAACTAATAACTTTTGACCCTCTAATTTCCACACCTGAATGCAACTCTAATGAAATAATAAAATGCATTATCTAACTCATCTACAGTATAGAGACCTGCATGGTCAAGTCGGCTGCAGCACTATTTACAATAACCAGAATATGGAATCAGCCTCAATACTCATTAATAGGTCAATGGCTAAAGAAAATGTGGCATATATACCCAATGCTATATTATTCAGCCGTATAGAAGAATGAAGTTGTGTCAATCAGGGAAATGGTTGGAATTGGTGATCACTATGGTAAGTGAAAAAAGCCAGACTTGGAATGACAAATATCCTGTATTTTCTCTCGCAGGCAAAAATCTCGATTTTTTTTAAAGCATGAAAGGAAAGTATTTGGGAAGAGGAAGGGGCCAGTAGAAAAGGGAATGAAGACAAGAGAGGATAATGGGAAACTGAATGTGAGAGAAGTACATGGTACTCACGTGTGAATACGTCATAGTGAAGTCCATTGCTCTGTACAACGAGCATATGCAAAGAAAAATGTCTAAAAACATATGTGTATGTAAAGTAAGCATTTTCAAAGATGTCCACTGGAGCATAAAGACGAAAATTAAGAAAATATAAAATGTTAGAGAAATAAATAATCAAATTTCCTAGAGGAAATGCTAACATTTGAAAGCTAATCCAAAAATTTCAAAGAAAAAGCACTCAGAAATAGGTTAAACCTTTCCTGAGATTTTTCAGAGGTGGTGAAGAAAAAATGGATTGCATAGCCCAGATTATGTCCAAGAGAATCAATGTACAGTTTTAAGGATGAAGTGAACAGGTTCTACACATTAAATGATATCTCAATCTAAATTGGAAATTTCTGTAGGTTAACTGGTCAGATTTCTTCTTTGAGTTGATGGTATTTTGTTTTTCTGTTCTGTTTTTGTTTTGAGAAAGAGTCTCCATCTGCCTTGGAAACTCATTATGTAAACCAAGCTGGACTCATCTCACAGAGATCTGCCTGCCTCTGCTTCCAAGTGCTGGAATTAAAGGCATATGCCACCGTGCCTGGCCTTGATAGTATGTTTTTAAGTAAAACTGTAGGTGAGCAATGCTATATCCATTACAATATAGAGATCAATATTTGTATCCTGTGTTAGTTTTTTATCCCTATGATGAAATATCTGAGAGAAACAATTTAAAGCTTTGTTTTGGCTAATGGTTTAAGAGGTTTCAGTTCACTGATCACATGGCTCCATTGTTTGTGGCCACAGTAAAGTGGAAGGCAGGGTGTGGCATGTTGCAGAGCAGAGCTGCTCACAGTGGTAGTCAGGAAGCTGAGCAAGAGGGAGAGAAAGGGCCTAGTGACTGGAGATGTTCTTCAAAGCCACGCCCCCAGTGATGTACTTCTTCCAACTACACTCCATCTCCTAGCCCATTCAGCTATGAAGTCATCAGCAAATGAATCTATTGGTGAAGCTAACATCCTCATGGTCCAAAGGAGTCCTCTCTCAACAGTACACCAGATAGGGACCAAGTCTTCAACTTCTGAGCCTTTAGTGGGACATTTCATACCCAAACCAAAACCATTCTGCATGAGTCAATATAAGAAAAGACATTTTTGAGATGACCAGAGAGATTTGAACATAATTGCATTCTACGAAGTAGCAAGGTGTGGTTGTTTGAATGAGAATGTTCCCCATAGGCTCCAAGTATTTGAACATTTTCTCCACAGTTGGTGTTGCCGTTTGGGAGCTCTTAGGAGGTATTACCTTGCTGGAGGAAGCACATCACTGGGGGCAGGCTTAGAGAGTTCTTAAGCCTTGCCAGATTTCCAGTTGCTCTCTGCTTCCTCTGCCTGATTGAAGATGTGATCCATCAGCTTTCTGCTCCAGCCACCTCTACTTCCATGCCTTCCCTATCATTATGGCCTCTAACCCTCTAGAATCGTATGCTCAAATAAACTCTTCATTTTATAAGTTCCCTTGGTCACAGTGTTTTATCATAGCAACAGAAAAGTAACTAATACACAAAGAATTACTGATAATTTTGTTAGACATCACAATGGACTTATGGTCATATAAGAAAATATCTATATCATGTAGAAATGCTTAAAATATGTCTGAATAAAATAACATAATCTTTAGATTTTGCTTCAAAATACCTCAGTCATGCCAAGCATGGTGGCATACACTTGAGCTCAGCACTTGGGAGGCAAACACAGGTGGATCTCTGTGAGATCAAGGCTAGTCTGGTCTATTCTACATAATAAGTTCTAGGCCAGCTGGGGCTACAAGGAGACTGTCTCAAAACAGTAACAACAATAAAAGGCATGACATTTCAACAGCTAACTAGATATGTGACTAAGGCAAGTTTCACAAACTTTCAATGCCTTGGGTTCCTCTGTTTACTACAGTGGTAATGATCACAGCTGTTTTCTTTGGATTTTTGTGAGGATCCAATGATATGAACTCTGTAAAGAACTCAGCACAGGGCTGAGGAGATGGCTCAGCAGGATGAAGGCACTTGCTGCCAAGCGTGATGTCCTGAGCTTGATCTGCAGGATCCACATGGTGAAAAGAGAGAACCAATCCCTATAAGTTGACCTCTTACCTCCACATACACTATATGCATTGTGCATGCACTCACACAATAAATAGATTGATTAACGTAATAATAATAATAAAGAACCCAGCACAACACGTTAGCTATAATTACAATTACCCATTACCATGTTCTTCACTCACCTAGAGTCCCAAGTCCCATTTACCAAAGCAATCCCTCTAAATATTTTGCTGCTTCTCAATACTTTCAAGTATTTTTCTCCTTATTTTCCTTTTTCTCCCTTACCAGCCCATTTCCTTCATGATCTAGAACCTACTTCTTTCACTATCATAAAGGACCAACATTCCATTAATCCAGAGAACCACTTTGTCAACATTAACAAAACAGAAATCACATGCAGTCCTGAGGGTTAGTGGCTCTGACTATTCCTGTAATTGGTTCATTTAAATTTAGAGCACATTTTTCCCATAAAGAAATATATGTACATCACAGTCTGCTTTATTTCATTAAGATCAGGGGTAAAGCCAAAGCCCCAGGCCAAGGCTTATTGAGACTCCACAAAAGAGAATGAGAGAGATTTTTAAGACAAATCAGACACCAGTCTGCAGAGGGCCAAGTCTTAGAAAAATTTGTCTTTCCTTGGAATTTCCTTCTTATGTTTGGATCTGCTTCCTGCCCTGTGTTAGACCAAAGGACAGTCTGAACATCAGTAAGTCCAAAGAAAGAGCCCCCACACACACCTGATTCTGTACAAAGAGTATGTGGACAAAATCAAAGTAACTCAGCAAGGCATGTTATACCTTTGCAAAAGTGTGGGTTTCATTGTCCTTCAGACTGAGCAAACACACCCAACCACAAGTTATATATGTTTTTGTTCCCAAGGCAAGAGTAATGTGTCTTCTGCCTATTGGCTGGGATCTGACCTCACAGTCTTTTCAAGTTGGCTGTTTTAAAAGATCAGTGCAAAGGAAGAGGGAAGAGGGTTGGCCAAAGAGGGAGAAAGGGCTCCACTGTTGCCCTAGACCATCAGGTCCTTTTCATAAACAAAAGTCTTACAGGATGTGGGGGCATTAAAAGATTAGAATTCCTTGTCATAAGCTGAACACTTTACATGGCTTGAAAAAAAAAGAAAAGAAAAGTTAATGTTTCTTACAGCAGGACACCCCCCCCCCCAACCCAGGGCAGAAGGGATGGTGGCGGTGTGTTTAGGAAGAAAACTCAAAAGGAAAGTGGATTTCAAGCACTATGAGGCCCAACCCAGTTTTGACCGGACTAGTTCTCCATTAGTCTTCCTTCTACATTTGTCTGATAGAAAATACACACTAACAGAAAAGATAATTTGAAAAAGATTGTTATAATTTTATAAAGAATTATATTTCTTCTTCAGCTACATTTTAGCCAAACAGAATTTTGTGGGTAACTCTGGAAATAAAAAAACACTTGTACCATGGGTTCCACAGAAAGATGTCTCATGAATCTGAATTCAAGAAGGCAAAACCACACCTCCATCTTCTTCCAACAACCTCCCATTGGTTGAGCAGAAAACAGAGTTGCTGTTTCCTCCCTAAATGTCTTCTATTCCACCCCTAAGCCAACAGTAGCTTCAAACTTGGAATAAAGGACACTTACTATTCCTGTTGCCACAGAGGTCCCCATTTCTCCCTTTTCCCCATGCTGTCAGCACCCCAAAAGCTGGTGGTTGGCAAAGGAAATATTTCAAAGGCACAAGGCATTTCAGAGACATGAGTGTACTAGCAAGTGCCCAAATGAACACTTTACACACATAGAGCTACTATTATTAAGAGTCATCAGACTGCAAGCTTTGAAATGCTTTGAGAAATTAGCTATGGCTCTTAGGTAAGCCTAGGGAGAAGTAATAATAATAACCAGGGAGACAGCCAGCCTAAGATCACCAGCATTGGTGGAGTTAACACAGACAAAGGGGACTCATGTGTTGACTTTGTCCTCAGCCTCATGACTATGAATATCCCAAGAATATCTCAAGCAGACACAGTGTAAAAAATATTTTTAAATTGTTTAAACACCATTTCATGAATTAAAGGATGCTTCATTTGCCTGGCTTTCATTTCTCTGCTCCTCAACCACTATTTAACAAAGCACACTCTAACAACTGCTGGGTCAGCATAAGGAGCCAACCTCCTGTTCTCCTGAACAAACTTGCCTTGAAAGAAACATAGATTCATTTAGCAAGAAAAAATGGTGCTCATTAGTTGAATCAATGTAAAAAATTAATTCATAATAAATCTTACTTGAAAGCAAAAACAACCTAAGCACAATGACTCACAATATACCACCTGTGTCTTAGACTCAAGTACGTTTGACTCAGTCTTCTAAACCAGCTTCAACAACAGTTCTAGTCATACACACACACACATACACACACGTATAAAACCATTAAGATTCTTTTTTATTTTTTTTAATGCATATGAGTGTTTTGCCTGCATATATGTAAGTGCACCACATGCATGCAATGCCTGTGGAAGCCAGAAGAGGGCATTGAATTCCCCAGAACTGCAGTTAGGGGCCGTTGTGAGCTGTGGGTGCCGTGAACTGAACCCAGGTCCTCTGCAAGAGCAGCCAGTGCTCTTAACCACTGAGCCATCTCTCCAGCCCTACCATAGCTCTCATCTTAAGTAATGACCTGTGACATTCTAATTTTTGCTGAAGAGACTTGAAAGAGACTCCTTTTCAAAAGATTGAATTGAGCTTGCTAAACTGTGCTCCCTGAGATGGCAAAGTTCTGTTCCCTCAAGTGTTCAGGAACAAAGTTTGGAACCAGAGGTTTGGGGAGCCCTGCTAATTACAAGCAACAATGCCTGGATCATTCCAGTTAATTAAGGGCTTGCCTCATGATTGTATTTGTAACACTAAAAGCTTTTATTCATTCATTTATTCAACAAATAATCATGACAGCCAAGTGCCCGACACTGTTCCTGGCTTCATTCTAATCACCCCATCCCAAAAATTCCACCTTCCAAATATACAGAGCTACTTGAAACTCCCAGAACATGCAGTGATCTCTCCATCCTTCAAGCCTCTGTGTATGTTGTTCCCTCTATCTGGAATGCCCTTCCCTTTCTCTTTAGAGAGAGCGAGAGAGTATGTACACATGAAATACACACACACACACACACACACACACACACACACACACCACACACACGCATACACACACCATTGTGTTTGTGTGCCTCACTCCTATCCTAAAAAATCTTACTCTCCTTCCCCTAGCTAAAAGACCATTTCTCCATGAAACCCTTCCCAACCCCCTGGCAATTTGTATTGCCCCATTGCCCCGGGCTTTTATGACTTCACTGTAGGGCCTGTTTACATGTGTCAAAATGAATAAGTCTCAAGAGGCATAGTGTGCTGAAGGACAAAAGCAAGTTGCAAAAGCTCAGTGATAGTAAATGCAAACTACAAACTCACAACAATATTAAATATTCATGGCTAGCACAGACACAGTAAGAACATTGAAGAGCATGTAGCATAGATGCAACATGCCACCTTTAGGCTGGACAAAGAAGGGAGAGGCAGGGTTTTGATTAGCTGTTCTCTTTCTTAAAAAGGAAATCAAAGGAGGGCTGGCAATAGTGACTCAGTGAGTAAACGCACTTGCCACCAAGCCTGTAGGCCCAAGTTGGGTCCCCTGGAAACCACATGGTAGGAGAGTGTCAACTCTGATAGGTTCTCCTCTAACCTCCACACGAGTAAGTATTTTTAGAAAATTCCTTTTTTAAAAGAGGACAAAGGAAATTGGAAGTAAATTTGATGCAATGTGAAATCTAGGTTGTAGATACGTGAATTGTCTGAAATATTTCTCTTCTGAATGCTATAACTATTCCACAATTAAATTTCACATTTCAAATGAACTTACAGCAAGCATTAGAGGATGAATGTTTCCAAGTGTATAGATATTCAGATCTTTTACAGAAAACTTAATACCTTCCTGGGTGGGTAAGATAGGTAAGCAGGTAAAGGCACTTGCTGCCAAGCCTGATCCTCACATGGTAGAGAGAACCAACCCCCAAAGGCTGTCTCTGACCTGCACACGCACATGCCACAGGCATGCCCACATGCATCCACACACATACACACACTCAAAATAAATAAACATAATTTTTTTTAAGTACTGTGCACCTTGGATTATTCCTCTAAATTGATGACTAGGCAGGTATGTAGATGAGGGGAGGGAGGGAGAGAGAAGGCCAGGTGGCTGTATAGATCAACACTCAAATATATGGAGAGAAGTCAAGGTTTATCCAAGTCACATAAAATGAAATGCTCAGTTTTGGAGTCTGAAATCTCATCTCTACCACCTCTTAGAGTTACTGGGTTTGAGGTCACCATGTGAACTGCACATCACACAGTGTAAATGGCACCCTCTGGTGTTGTACAATGCCATAGCTCTGATGAACAAATTCAACCTCTCAGAGTTCCCGTTTCTCCATGTGTACAATGGGCCAATCTAACCTGCCCAATACAGACTTTGAGAAGACTAGATGGGTCAATAAATATAAAGTGCTCAGCATCAAGCCAGACAGAGAGTAAGAAGTAAGAATATGGCAACTGGAAATTGGGCACAGAATCCTTTTTTTTTTCTTGATTCCAGAGTGGACTTTTATTTTAAGTTGACCATATGTAAAAGTTTCAGCAAAGAGACTCAAGTCTGTCTGTCTCCTTGACCTAGGGCCCGATGGATTTCCATACATGGTTCACACAAATGCAAGTTCCCGTGAGCTGATGTCACCAGAGTTCTGACTGTTGGGACATAAGGAAAGAATAACAGTGAAAAGTGTTGGGGTATGTCTGTTTTTCAAAAAATAAAAAGATCCCCCTCCCTAAATGGTGCCCTGGGGACAGCTTGTCTGGTTATGTGACATTCGCTGATATTATTTTTAATAGCAATCACAGTCCTGGAAGCTGTTCTTACCACTGTGTAACTAGAGGTTTTAAAACACACACACACACACACACCCACACACACACACACACACACACACACCCGTCCCCTTGCAGGACAAGAGGAGCAAATGCACATAACATCCACCTGGCTGGTTTGGTTGGCACGGATGACTGAAAGTTTTCCAGCAGGTACCAGAATTGGATAGATAAAGAAGCATTAGCCTTCACATCCACAATTTCCGGATTCACTAGAGTGCCGCAGGGGATACCCTCTGCTGCCATCAGAGCAGATGGGCCTTTCTGTTTCCTTAAGTCAGGTCTCTCACATCCTTTAGGAAGTCAAAGCAGTTTCTATACATGGAGGCCTTAGGCAAGACCCCAAGTAGACAGAGATGGAAGCTGAGCAACCTGAGGCTCAGGCCAAGACTTGCCTGGCATCATTTTCACCACATTGTGTAGGTCAAAGCAAGACCCAAGGCTACCAGATTTAAGAGAAACGGAACCAGACTTCACCTGTTGACGGGAAAGGCAGCAAAGAGGTCTGGGGAAGACTCTGATAGCTGTGTTAGAAAACGATATGTAAAGAGCCCTTTGAAGCCAGGTTGGGCTAGACATACATTGAGTTCCTAAAGACGTCAATGGGTAGTCAGGCATGGTGTTGCACGCCTTTAGTCCCAGCATCAGAGGCAGAGGCAGGTAGATCTCTCTGAGTTCAAGCCAGTCTGGTCTACATGGGGAGTTCCAGGCCAGGTAGAGCTACAGGGATACCCTGTCTCAAAAAAGACCAAAAAAAAAAAAAAATTAAGAAAAGGAGGTCAATGGCTAAAAGAGAAAGGTTGGAAACTACTTCCTTTAAGTACAAGACCATAAAATACTATGAAAATAAGAGCAGGGAGCTTCAAAACAATGTCTTCCCAGTGGAAACCACAAGATTCTGGAGGAAGTAACATCTCTCCTCCACTGAACAGACAGTGTAAGGCCTATAGAGGTGACCAATGACAATGGTGACCAAGTGGGGCAGTAAGTTGGTCTTCATTGGAGCAGGTTCCTGAGACCTGTCCTCCTGGGGCAGAAGGCAATAGATGGTATGATGTTGGGAAACGTTAGCTTTCCAATGGGAGAGAGAGATGGAGCAAGGCAAGCCTGGGCCTGCTTGATGGAGGATGTGATACGGAAGGACACAGGCCCAGCAGCTACTCAGATTACAGGCATGTCCTTCACCTACAGGACAAGAGTCCAAAAAGTGACCCTCTAAGGCTTTTCCCTTCCTTTGCTGGGAAGACAGCAGGAAAAAGGAGAATGAGGCTTTGGCAAGCCATATTTAGCAAAGCCATATTAAAAGAAGGAAATGAGGAGAGAATTCTGTGATGTCCTGCCAATCCAAACATGAGGACCAAGGAGAAAACAGAATACGGTTGAGTTTTAGACCATAGGCAGACCACCTTCTTCTGAGAATAACTTTCCAGCTCCCTCCGTGAAGGTAGGTAGACATAGACAGAGGGGCATTTGTGTAAGTGGGCTCATAATCGGTCTCATTTTATCCCATAGTAAAGTGGGTTAATAATGCATCTATCTTGTGGCAATGCTCCCTAGCAAAATGTTCTAATTAGGAACCCAAACTAGCTTTCTATGATGTCAAAACTGTCCAAATGTGAGTAGACCCCAAAGACCATCTGGAACCTGGACTTATGCCCAGGAAGCAGTGGACTGTCCTTCATCCAACCTCTGTGCCCCATCTATTTTCAGAGAGAAAGGCTGATGGGGAATTACACGCTGTGCATCCTGGGAAAGGCTGCCTTCCAATTCCCTGCTTAGGCATTTGATTTTATGGTTTTTATCTCTCTTGCCATATTCATAAAACTTCAAAGAAGATTTTATTTTTCTGTTACTTTGGCTCCTTAAAACCAACTGGGATGTACATTTATTTAATTATACATTGACATCTGCATGTATATGTAAAAGACTCATGCAAGAAATGGCAGAAAGTGTTGGTCTTCTTTATTTCCACCTATCAACTATTTCAGTTGGAAGGCAAAGAAGCTTTCTAAAAAGCAAGAACAACTTCGGATTCTAGAGGGAGGAATTGCCAATAAAGTAAACCCACTTCCACCGATTTATCGTTGTATTTCTGCAATGATTGTTTGCTTCCGTGGCTTGTCATTCATCTCGGGGGGCGGGAGGGGGGGGGGGGGGGGGACATGGCACAATTGAAAAAAAAAAAAGGGAACATGGATTTAAAACTTTAACTATAAAACTCCCCCAACGGGACATTTTTTTAAACAC
>NW_008330735.1:5544787-5582941 GCF_000622305.1 Nannospalax galili
CGGGAGGGGGGGGGGGAGAGGAACATGGCACATTTGAAAAGAAAAAAGGGAAACATGGATTTCAAACTTCAATCATAAAGCTCCCCCAAGTGGACATTGTTTAAACTACATCAAGAAACCCCAGCTGAGCTGTATAAGATTGCAACCAAGATTGAAGCAGCAAACAGGCTTGTTATAAGCAATGGGGCGCTAGCTTATCCATCATTTTGTACATAATTTAAAAAGACCAGCATCTGGGGAAAAGAATTCCATAAGTGTTAAAAATAGAATCTGCAAAAACACTCTTCTGGCTTCCTGGGAACTTAACTGGGTCTGGAGGCTGCCTGTGGCTATGCTAGCTCTTACAAGAACCAAGAGGATCCAGGAATATGGTGACATACAGTTGCCCTGGGGCAAAAGAATCCCCCCGTGGCCTTTATGGAAAGGCTCCCTGGTCCATTTAATTGTATCCCACTAGCCAGGGTGATTATACAGAATTACTTAGCATCCCTGTTAAGCCTATCACTTAGATTCTGGAACAAATTAAGTTCACTGAGGCTTTGCTCTTTCTCTCTATTAAAATATTCATATCTACTCTAACAACCTGATTTTAAAAATCTGGCTAAAAGCCTTGTTGGTATCCCCAATAGGGAGTGTCATTTTTAATGAACCCATAAGCATTATAAATAAAAAATAGCTAGTCTTAATAAAGAATTGATAGAGCAGCTCTGGCCCCAGAGAGGTATCAACACAGCTTTGGGAGATTTCTCCCCAAATCAAATGGTAAATAACCAATGAATTTTCTGAATAAATTTCCATAAAGCAGCTGAACACAAGGGTCTCAAGGAGGGTGGGTGGTAAAGGTGTGAAGGAGGCTTTTAGGGGTATATACAGAGGTGGAGGAGGAGGCACTGGTACAAGTGGAATCAGAACAGCAGCCAATACTTCCAGTGTTTCCCAGACTAGGTATTGTTTCCCATCAACCCTAGCAAGGGGGTAAAATAGCTTCCTTGTTATAAATGAAGGCAAATAGAGTGGTAGATGAAAGGGTCTAAATCCTACCCCAGGTCTTACACTAAACTTGAGCTCTAACCACTAAATGCTTTGTAAGACTTTAGAAATATTGCTTAGACCTCTTTGCTTTGTTTTGTTTTGTTTTTTAAGACAAGGTCTTCCTGTAACCTCTGCTGGCCTGAAATTATGTAGATCAGTCTGGTCTTTATCTCAAGGAGATCTGCCTGCTGCAGCCTCCTGAGTGCTGAGATTAAAGGTGTGTGCCTAGCTGCTTAGACCTTTATCCTTTCACCCTAGTCATTTCTGGGGATAGAAGGTGGTACATAAAGTCAGCAAGCATGACATTCGTTTGCCCTGGGACTGAAGGGTCTTGGTAGAGACACCTTTGCCTAAAACAGACCCTCTTCTAAGGCTCCAAACATCCTACCTGCAATGTAGTCTCCTTCCTACCAGATCTGTACCCCAAGGCCCCACAAGGAAGAGTTGGACCTAGAATGCTCGACCCCAGAATATCAATGAAATAAATCCTTAAATAGAGCCCTGGCTTTGTCATCTGGGTCTTGTGTGAGATCAACCAATTTCTCTTACTACTCTGAGCCTGCAAACTCATCCATTTAATAGGGATAACAGCCTGTTCCTAAAGGGACTTAAGATAGCTAGTAACACCCCACTTCATCAAAAGGTAATCAAAACAGAATGCAAGTGAACTAGCTGTTTATTACAAAAACACTTGTTAGAAGTGAATTTCCATAAGAAAGTGGGTATAGTGCCTGGCTATCTGTGCCAATAGCAAGCCTGTCTCCTACTGGTGTCCTGGATCACCCACAGACTTGTTCTTCATTTTCCCAAGGGCTCCAAGCCAGAGACCCAGACCCAGTCTCCTCAGGTGCTCACTGCATGCTACAACCTTCTCCCCACAGCTCTGAATACCTTTTGTAGCCTGTTCCTGTTCCTGTGGTGGAGTGGGAGAGGGAGGGAGGAGATCAGGAAGAAAGAATGGAAACAGTGAGCTTGGCTCTTGCCTGTCATTAAGGAAGGTACGTAGTTACTCTGCAGGGGAGGTATACCTGACTTCATTCTAAATCTTTCCCCAAGAGGCAGGGACAGAAAGACAAGAGGGAGGCCTGACCCAAGGCAGGCCAGTATGTGGCATCTAAAGGAAAGCAGAATCAGCAGTTGGAGTGTAGGAGCAGCCACAGGTCCTGAAGCAAAGGCAGTTCAAATTAACCAGCCTTTTTCTTCTTTGATCTTACTGGGGGTTTTTGTTTGTTTTTTGAGTGTATGTGAGTGTGGGGTGTGTGTGTGTGTGTGTGTGTGTGTGTGTGTGTGTGTGTGTGTGGTGTAGAGGCCATAGATTGTCATTGGGTGTCTTCTTCAATCACTCTCAACCTTATTTTCTGAGACAGGGTCTCTCGTTGAACCTGTAGTCACCGCTTTGACTAGACCGGCTGGCCAGCAAGCCCCAGGGATCCTCCTCTTTCCATCTTCCCAGTGCTGGGATTTCAGGCTGGGGGTCTGAACTGGTCCTCATTCTTGCCAAGAAAGCGCTTCATGGACGGAGCCATCTTCCCAGCCTTTCGGTTTTTAAAAGTGCTACTTTCTAGAATGCCAGTATTCCAAGCTCCTTATCCAAACCGGTGCATGCAAACCTTGGGCTCAGTTGTTTCGTTTTGTTTCTGTTGGTGGTGGTGGTTTTTTGATTTGTTTTGTTTTTTAATCTCTAATTCAGGGATGGTGATCAATTATACACTGTGGGGTATCTGCAAGGATGAAAGGGAATAATCTATGTAAAAGGACTAACATATAGTCAGTACTTTACAATATTTTGTTTTTATTATTGGAAGAAAAAAATGGCCACCTGAAAAACAACTACCAATTAGAATACCACTGCTACTAAGAGAACTTCTAAGAGGTGAATCACTGGAGACAATGTGAACTGTTTGTTATGAAAATAAGCTGCCTTTCAACCCTTACTCAGCTAGTTATGTTAGAAAAAAAAAGTTCTTTAAAAATCAACTCAAAAATATTGAATCAATTATCAGAGATAATATTATTACCCTTTTCCTCATTTGCTAAGCCTAATTGGATCAATATTTTCAGATGAAATTTTAAGATGCCTCTCTAGCATTCATGTCTAGAGTTTCTCAATTTCAGGTATGAGGGACCTGAGACCACCCTCAGCCCCACCCCAAGGCCACACTCAATGTCTAGTGGCATTAGGGATCTTCATTCGGTCACAATAGCTATCAACTAATAGTTAGACATCGTTTTCAACCTGCTGTTTGATCAGAAAGAAAGAAAATCCTCACAAGGATGGACAGACCCTAAGAGAGCCAACCCTGGGCCCATCTCTAACGGGGAGGAGGAAAGTCAGGGCTCCTCTTGCTCAAAGGTATCGTCTCCATTATTCCACCAATTGCTTCCACTGGGTCTACAAAGTTCTCCTTTAAACAGTGACTATTACAGGGAAAGGATTCTAAAAGGAGATACTCCACAGTGTAACATCAGTTTCCCCAGGTGTGCTGGATAGCTTTAGTGTCAACTTGACACACCAGGGTTGAGGGAGCCTCAATTGGGGAATTGCCTCTACTGGATTGGCCTGTGGCCATGTCTGAGGGGCATTTCTTGATGAGTGATGTGGGAGGGCCCAACCCACTGTGGGTGGTGCCACCCCTGGGCAGGTGGGCCTGTGTTGCATAAGAAAGCAGGCTGCGCAGGGGCCAGGGGAGCAAGCCAGTAAGCAGAGTTCCTCCATGGCCTGTGCTCCAGCTTCTGCCTCCAGGTTCCTGTCCTGAGTTCCTACCTTGGGCTCCCTGATGAACTGTGACCTGGGAGATGTAAGCTAAATAAACCCTTTCCTCCCCAAGTTGGTATTAGTCAGAGTATTTTGTCACAGCAATGAAGAACAAACTAGGACACCAGGTAATGGGTTTGAGCAAGATTCAGAGTTGCTCCTTTGTCTTTATTGTATATTTTCTAGTCTTTTTACAGCAAACAGTGATTCACCTTAGTTTTTTTTAAAAAAAAATATATATGGCCTAGAAGGATTAAGTAAACCAAATTGTGTACTTTGGGAATCACCTTAAAATGAACAATGGGAGGACATCTCAGGAGAAGGGAATGAGACACCATTTCATGCTCAGTAGAGTGGGCACAAGGTTTTTAAAGGTAAATAACAAGTATTGACAACAAAATAGTGGTAACAGAGCTGTCCTATGCTGCTGGTGTAGCCACTTTGGAAAACAGTCTAGGAGTTCCTCAGAGAGTTGCACACAGAGTTAGCATATGACCCAGAACAACTCCACTCCTGGGTATGTAGCCTCAAGAAACGAGATCGCAAAGCTGCAGAAAAATTCACACCCATATGTCAAGCACCTTTATTGCAAATAGCCAAAAATGGAAACAACCCAAATGTCCATGCACAGCTAAAACATGGGCTACCCATTGAATGGAATGAGGAACTGAAACATGCTACAACTTAAATGAACCTTGGCAACTTGAGGCTAAATGAAAGAAGCAATCACAAAGATAAAACTACAAAATTCTATTTATATCAATGATCTAGAAGGGCCAAATGCAAGGATGGAAGTAGACCAGCGGTCACCTATTCCTGGGAAAATGAAGGGGTGGAGGGAATGATAACCAAAAGGTACAAGGTTTCTTTACAGTGTGGTGAAAATGTTCTAAAATTAGCCAGAGATGGCTGCACATATGTGTGAATATACTCGACCACTGAGCTATACACTTAAGTGGATATGAGGGTACTTTGACTGTATGTGAATTACATTTTGCTAAAACTGTTAACACACATACACACACACCCCCCAAATGGAAGAAAGCAGTTTTAATCAGAATGGAGTTCAATACCATAGAAAGAGGGAGTGGCTTTGGTCAGGAAGCACAGGTTGGGGGTGGGGTAGCAAGCCCCTGGAAAGAGAAAAGATAATAGGATGAGACCAGAGGGCACCAAAGACAGGGTTTGACACTGTGCCAAATGATTGTCCTGTCAAGATGGAAAAAGCCAGTCCCTGGCACAGACCTGGGCTTCCTCCCACATGGCCTCTCATTTTATAGTAATGACTATAACACGTTATTCTCTGTGGCTCACCTCTGGTACTAGGAAAATACCAGAATGAGAATGGCAAAGCCAGCAGTTAGAAACTAATTCCAGAAAAATCACCCCACACAGGCAAGAGATTTGGAATGATTTCTCAACCTGGGATTCACCCAGGGGGCAGGGCTGTCAGTCTACTCTTTAGTGGAGGCTGTTGGGCCCCTAGTCCACACCCTCTGAATCTCCAGGTCTGAGCCATGCCAAAAATCCTCTACTTTTTACTTGTCTCCTTCTGTTTCTGCCCTCAAGCCAGGCCTAGGAACTTCTGACCTCTTAGCAACCCATTTGAAAATAGTTCTTGAAGAAAACAGTAATAAAACACATCTTTCAACTTACAAAGAGACTTTTTATCTTACTAAAAAGATAACGTATCAAAACTGATTTGTTTTTTTGTTTGGGGATATTTTTTGGTGTGTGTGTGTGTGTGTGTGTGTGTGTGTGTGTGTCTGTGTCTGTGTGTGTGTCTGTATGTCTAGGTGTGCATGACATGTATGTGCATGTAGCACACGCCACAGCGTGTGTGTGGAGGTCAGAGGACAACTTTCAGGAGTCTGCTTGTGCCTTCCACCTTGTTTGAGGCAGGGTCTCTCTTCCATGTCAGCTCCTGCACTGCATACTCTAGGCTAGCTGGCCTACAAGCTTCCAGATGTGGTGATTCTCCTGACTTCCTACCCCATCTCACATAAGAGCACCAGGATTACTGATACATGCCACTGCATTCAACTTTTTTTTTTTTAACAAATATTAGATATCCAAATTGAGGATGTCAGCCTTACATGACAAGCTCTTTCACCCACTAAACCATATCCCTAGTCCCAGAAACTATTTAATAATACAGTTTTATGAGGACTGGTATTTCTATAAAACTACTTTTTTTAAAGATAAAAATATCTAGCCATCTCTCCACAACATACCCATTCTCAGTTTTGCTCATGTGTTTCTCTCAGTTCTTCTAACTTGTGCTTAAACTACTGGCTAAACCATAGGGAGCCTTGGCTAACACTGAGGTCAATCCCTTCATCACAGGCAGCATGGAGAAGGAGTTTCTGGCTCCAGGCTCAGACCCCAAGCAGGCTCTCTCTGCTACATCACATGCCATTTGGAAGAACAGCTTACACCAGAGGTCTTCAATTGCAGTAAAATTGGTCTCTACAGACCTAAAGTGGCATTCAATCTATAACTCAAACTACAAAATTTTAGGCCCATTCTAACAAAAAGGGACCATAAAGTCACAAGACCAGAATCTTCACAGGGGTAACCTAGCCTCACAAACCATAGTGATCCAACAAACAATACTGGAGGATGTAGACTGAGCAGGAACTGTTTGGGACATGTGAGCATCAGTAGTCTCAGGCCTGACTCTTCCACCAGCTGCTGATCACACAGGTAGTGGTAGGAAATCACTGGAGCTTTTGCTGTTCCCACTTTCCATGCTGATGTTAACAGTCTTTCCAACACAGCAAAGAACTTTGGTCTGAGCTCAACTGAAATGGACTGCTGGCCTTTGAATTTGCAAGGAATTGTTAGGCATCAATAACAACCCTCCTCGCTGTTGCCATCAGCAATTTCCCTACCTGATGGAGTCCCATAAACAGGAAACCACATGTGCCCCAACAGACTCATGTTAGGTAATGCAGGTGGCTGGTTGTATCTGGATTCACTGAGGGAAGGGCAGTTCTCTTACTAAGAGACACTTTATGGAAATGTCTCTCAGAGACATCCTTGATGTAAGACTGACACCACATGCAGTAAAAAATTCAAGATTTCCCTTGAAAGATTGGTGTTTGTATGCCTGTCCCATCTCGTTAACTCCAAGAACTTAGCCAAATCAGTTAACTACTGATTCTCAGTTACATCCCTGTAAAATGGAAGGAACACGTGTCCCACTTACCTTCCACTTAAGCTAAGCTTACCTGTATAAAAAGCTCCAATATTGCTAAACTCTATTCAGTGTAAGCTGTTATCATTACCATACTGTTTAGAGTTGAGTAGACAGTGGTACTTACCCCAAACCATATCCACTAGCTGTTGTTCACTGAACACTTAACAAGGGCATTGTCAAGTTCTTTAAATATAGTCCTCCCTGAAATTTTTTAAATGAGGTATATTATTGCTCCACTTATAGAAGGGAAAGACAATCATCAAAGCCCAGGGCCCCTAACTAGTAACCAGCAATGCTAAATTTTTAACTTGGCGAGTCCAACAAATCTACCAGACAATCTGTTTATATTCAACTCCTCAAATGTATGGCACCAAATGCAAAGTTTAAAATGGGAAGGAGTAGAAGGCTTTTAAAACAGAAAGGAGTCAACATTTTTTGTTTAGGGGTTGAAGAGGGTGACAGGGGTGCTTTATTGTCATTTTAAATATCATTGGAAGGTACTGTGTTCCCAGGCTCTCTTTGTCTTCTCTCCATGAAGTATCTAACCGTATCTAGAAAGCCTTGAACCCACTTCTGGCTGCCTGACTCAGCTTTGTCTCATGCATGCTAATGTCACACTTTCATCAGATGGGCAGTGGCATATCCAGACCTGCATGGTGGGAAAGAACAAACTGCTTGTGTCTGTAATAATCAGAAAGAAAAAATAGCTTGTCTCTAGAATGATAGTTCTGTGCAAATTAGCTACAAAGTGAAGAATTTTTGCAAGAAGGAGCATGCCTATGTCTTTAAATCTATGAAAACAGTCTTTTGAACTACATGCTTCTTCAAGGAGAAAAGCTCAAAGGAAGGAGTCAGCTTTCACCCAGTCTCCCAGTCCAACTGCAAATCAGCATCAGAAGTCACACGAGAAACAGGTTCGAGGTATAGTCATCCATCATTCCCTATTCCCAGAGTCAGGGGGACAGAGTGTTTATAATCACAGACAGAAGCTGCACACCTGTAATCCCAGCACTTGTGAGGTGAAAGCAGGAAGATCAGGAGTTCAAGGCCATCCTTGGCTACATAGCAGGTTTGAGGCCAACCTGGACTATATTAGACCCAGTCTCAAAAACAAGGCAAAACAAAATCATCACCATCATTATCATCACCGCCACTACCATCATCACAGTCTGTAGATATCCTTTTAGTCAGCTAATTCAGGAAGACTCCCCAAAAAGAAAGCCCTCAAAGCTGACTGAGCTGATAGAGATCTAGAGGCCATCCCTTTAAACAGGGCAAGCACACCATAATGCCTGTCGTTGCCACAATTCTCCTGATATCAAAGCTAGTGGACAATGGTTTGCAGAAATCTGAACTCTTGAGCAAAGCCTCTGAGGCCCTTCATGAGCCATCCCCACTTCCTAATCTCTCCCCTCACCCTACACTAACCAAAGCACTGTCTGTTCTGGTCACTGCTATATGGTCACAGTGCCTAGCATAGGCAGTAACACTATGACCACTTGCTACATCAACAAATACTTGCTTTGTCCCAAGTAAACTGTGTTCTTTTTCCTCTCTAGGTCTAGACTCGAGTTGTCTCTGACTGACTCACTGTTCTCGTTTTTCTAACTTCCTTTCTTTTTAAAATATGTATTTTTATTTTATGTATATCAGTGCTTTACCTGCAAGTT
The DNA here is from genome assembly GCF_000622305.1 of Nannospalax galili. NCBI lineage: Eukaryota > Metazoa > Chordata > Mammalia > Rodentia > Spalacidae > Nannospalax > Nannospalax galili. Next base: position 5,553,447 of record NW_008330735.1, read on the forward strand.
TGTATGTGCAGCACATGTATGCAGTGCCCACAGAGGCCAGAAGAGGGTGATGGATTCCCTGGAACTGGAGTTATAGGTGTTTGTGAGCTACATGTAGATGCTGGGAACCAAATCTGGTTCCTTGGCAAGAACAGCAAGGGCTCTTTCCACTGGGCCATCCCTCCAGGCCCCAACTTCCTCCCTTTTTGCAAGAATCAGCATTAGCATTCTCCCCACCTGGAAAAAAAAATCTGTGCTCCTCTTCCTGTGGTGTGTTAGGTTCGCCACTTTCTCCCAATGATCCCCAGTAGGATGGGAAAGAAATGGCAATTGGTTTTTGTCCTAGTTTGTTTCTTCATTGCTGTGACAAAATACTCTGACCACTACCAACTTGGGGAGGAAAGGGTTTATTTAGCTTACATATCCCAGGTCACAGTTCATCCTGGAGCCCAAGGTAGGAACTCAGGGCAGGAACCTGGAAGCAGGAGCTGGAACACAGGCCATGGAGGAATGCTGCTTATTGGCTTGCTCCTCTGGCCCCTGCTCAGCTTGCTCTCTTATCCAACACAGGCCCACCTGCCCAGGGGTGGCACTACCCACAGTGGGCTGGGCCCTCCCACATCACTCAACAATCAAGAAAATGCCCCCACAGACATGCCACAGTCCAGTCCAATGGAGGAAATTCCCCAGTTGAGGCTCTCTCAACCCAGGTGTGTCAAGTTGACACTAAAGCTATCCAGCATAGTTTTACTTTAAAAAACGTATCCAAGTTTACATTCCAAATGAGTATAGCCCTTTCAAAGAAGTCACTTAAATTGCTTCAAGAAAGAAGGTAGGAATGAGGAGATAACTCAGTCATAAGGTGCTTGTAGGCCTGAGGACCTGTGTTCTACCCCTAGAACTCACATAAAAATCCTACACTTGTAATCCCAGCATGGAGGAGGGGGAGACAGGAAGATAGATCCCTGGGGCTCACTGGGAAGCCAGCCTAGTCTATTTGACAAGTTTCAGGTCACTGAAAGACTATTTCCAAAAAAACAAAAAAGGTAGTGCCTAAGGAATGGCACCCAAGGTTGTCCTCCAGCCTTCACATACATGTACACACATACACACATGAACAAGGTATCAGGAAGGTTTATAGTGTTTATAACCTTAGGAAACTCAGAAATTTGTGAAATTTCCCAGAGCATCACCTTACCTCCCAGAATTTCTACTGCATTTAAAAGTCAGGGCTGGAAGGCAACTCAGAGACCATTCCAGCCTCTACTTTAAGGGATGTAGAAACTAAGGCTTAAGGAAAGGTGAAGGCATAAGAGGAAGTTGGTGACAGAATTCAGTTGAGACCTCAGCTAATCTCTAAACTCACTGAAGTCTGGAGAATTCATCCAATGCTTCTGCAACTTGCATCCCATATTTTGGACAGACAAAGGGTTGTCTCTAGGTAGCAAAGAAGAATCTAAAGATCCCAGAGGGACTAATTCATCTTTAGTCCCACATTTCTAAACATTGATCATATGGTTACCTCCACTTTTGTCCTTTCTAAATACCATCTTTACTATCAGTTATTTCTTTTGTTTATCTCATTTTTCCTTAACTCACTTTTCACTAACAAAAACATCTAGGTTAACCTCAATCTACACAAAATAATAATTAATAAATCATGGATTTAGTATGTTATTATATTCTTTCCTTACCACACTTACTAGGAATACATAGCTAGGGGATTGTGTGTGTGTGTGTGTGTGTGTGTCTGTGTGTCTGTGTGTCTGTGTGTCTGTGTCTGTGTGTGTTATAGTAGTAGTATAGTAGTAATAGTACTAGTAGAGGCTGGAGAATGTTTGTGAATGTATGTGTGCTTGTGCACATGGGCACACAGGTGCATGTATGGAGGCAGGAAGTTGACATTGAGTATCTTCCTCTATTGCTCTCCACTTTATTTTGTAAGAAAGATCTCTCACTAAAAATAGAGCTCACCAATTGGCTGGACTGGGTGACCAGTGAGCTCCAGGAATCTGTCTGCATCTGAAAGCAACCCCCACAAAGTGATATGATTACAGGTGTGTGTGTGTGTTGCCATGCCCAGCTTTTATACTGGTGCTCTAGACCTAAACTCGGGTCCTCGTCCTTATGGAGGAGGCATTTTAATGACTAACTGTTTAGGTACCAATTAAAATCTTTCTATGGACTTTACTGGCATATATACAAAATTATAGGAAATTGAGTTTCTACTTTAGAGCACAGTTGATTCTGTCCAAAGACAGCCACTTACTGGTATTCTCCCTTGTTTCTATCCACTCTTCTACATGCATCTATTTTATATGAAATGCCAACCAGTAACAGTATGTGCAGGTCCAAAATGAAAGCTCACCTTACTCTAACGGTTTTTATCAGCCACTATATCACTATGCCTTCCACACATTTAATCTGTGCCTTTGTTTGAAATAATCCTTTACCCTAATGTTCTTCATTGACAATTAATAAATTAGGAACAAACAGCAAAAATAATTACCCTTTCACCTAGGAAAACACTGGTGACTAGGTTTTAATGGTCTACCAGTACTATACAGTTTTACCCAGTGTAATTGGATGCAAATGTGTAACAGGATATGGGGGTGAGTTATTGTCACACAGGCTGTCACTTGTCACACAAATTACATGGACTTCTACTAGTTTAATTCATAGATTAAAAAACAAACAACACTACAAACTCCATTTACAATAGCTGCCTCATTCCTGGATCTCCTGTGTAAGTCAGAAACCTATTCACAAAACCACCAAAGAACACAGGCTTTAGAAACAACACATGGTCTGCAGCTATGAAAATTCTGCAGCAGTGGTAAATAATGTTAAGTCAAAAATCATCCAAGGATCAAATATCTTCAGAAGAGGAGGTGAAATAGGGCCCCAGAGTATGTGAGAACTCTGAATCAAGATGCCCCATTGGATCAGGAATGCCACAAGTCAACTAAGTGGCTTACAAGTCTGTCAAGGTGAATTCAGCTGCTTTACATCATCCATCTAGACTGGACAGAACAGAGCCTTCCATGCACATCTCTGAGGAACAGTGACTGGGGACTGTAGGCTTTTGTTGCTAGGGACTGTTGGGGCCTGAGGATGCAGCTATTTGGCCAAGTTCAGCCTAAGGCTCTGCTGTCATTTTAGGAAGCTAGCAGATGCTTCTGTGAACTGACTTCGTTTGATTCCCATCTCTGACATCTTAGACTTGGAATATTTTGTTACCCCTTCTTACAAATATCCAGTATTGATCCAGCATTGTTCTAAGTAACTTATGTTAAACCGTATGAAGGCACGTAAGAAGAGTCATGCAAAGTTCAGCCTGGAAGGAGCCTTAGCAACTAAGATGGAAAAGCCCAGGACCTATGTCAGGAGCAGCAAGTACTCTGTCCATTACTGAAGCCTTGAGCAAGTTGTGGCTTTCTTGGGGACTGAGTTGCCTTATCTTTTAGGAAACAAGATAAAAGAAAAGTGAGAAGGCACTAGACTCTAGGTCAGCAGTGACAAACACTTGCTGAACTTTCAGAGGACCTGGGTTTGGTTCCCAGCACCCGGATTCTGTTCTCAGAATCCACATGATGACTACTATTGTCTGTAACTTCAGTTCCAGAAGATCCAACACCTTCTTCCTGCCTCCACGGATACCAGGCATACATGTGGTTACACAGATATACATGCAAACAATAAAAAGACAAGAAAGAGAAATGAGCAGGATGCCAACTCCACACCAACTGTGCTATCTCAGGTACTATGCTGGATAGAATTCTGAACCAGCATAAGTGCCACATTTGGTTAGCAATGTCTGCCACCACAGGCATGGCAGCAAGAGTAGGCATGTCATCTGGTTTTTGTCTTTGGACTAAAGCATCTCTAAGTCCTCTTCCTGCTCGAATTATTTGAACTTATGATTCTAACCCAATTATCTAGCTAAATGCAGTCCTTTTATAAATGTAAATATAAGGACTCACCTTGTGACTTTAGAGACCTCATGTTGTCCTTAAGTGAATGATCTTTATCAAGTAATTTAGTCTCCTTAAGTTCCAGTTCCCTTATCTACAAAGTAAGGATAAAATATTTAACCTGTATAGGAATCTTCTATTCTCAGTACCAGAGATTCAGTCGTACTAGGCAAGCACTCTACCACTGAGCTACATGCCCAGACCTTAAGCAGTAAATACGAATGTAAAAGGACTGGTATACTATTGATGTTCAATTAAGTAGAAGTGACTATTGGTATTTATCGCCACCATTAGTCTATCAATCTCAAATTGGATTAACTACATATTCCAACACATGATTAATAACTTTATGTACTTACGATGAAAGCTATTGACTATAATTTTTCTTAAGGAAGAACCTTGAGCTCCTCAAAAAATGCCATTCAAATTTTTATTACAGAAAATTACAAAAATGCACAAAAGTCCACAATATTATACTGAATTCCCATGGGCTGCCACAATGCTTCAAGAATTAACCACTCATGGCTGGTCGTGTTTCATTTACACCCTCACTCACTTGCCTTCAAGCAGACCTGGATATTCCAAAAGTGGATCTAAGAACTACCACTTCATTAGTATTTCAGCATCTATCACTAAGCAACAGATTCTTAGGTTTTTCAAATTATAAGTGTTTGAATGAGATGAAATGGCAACTGTGAAGTGTGATTAGGAAATTCTCCCCTCACATCTACGAAGAACATTCCAGAAAAGTCACTAACAAGTGCATTATTTTTAAAGACAATAACAAGGGGCTGGCTCAGGAGGCCATGGGGGAACCACAGGGTGAATGATTGATTACAGCTACACAAAGTGAGTTACTCCATTCTTTCAGATATTTATGACACTGTTAAAACACTGACTACATCAACATCAAAATTAATCATGAATAATACTTAATTAGTGCTTGACAAGGATCAATTTGGCAACTCTTTTTGTTCTTGCTCCTTCCCCTGAATAGAAAAATACTCATAAACTAAAATGTTTTATTTTTCCCATCTGCTTCTGGTAATGCATCCCTGAATGGCCAACTTGGTTCAGATCTCCTGAACTTTCATATACCCAGGTAATTAGACTCAGATGCTGTCCGGACTGTGACCATAAATCAAGCTTGTGTATGTAAGCAGAGAGCAGACCGGTCACACCCGGAGGGGTGTCCCTGCTTCTCACAGACCTGTCATGGAGCAGTGAGCCCTGGTGTCCACACAGGGCAGAAAGCAGCTCCTGCATTGCTCCCACGTCACAGAGCTCTTCTTTCACTTCTGCAACCACCAGAAAGCACCTATCATAAGCTTAATTTGTCATTTACAAAAGAAACATAGTCCTTTGGGGCATGCAAGCAAAAAATTCTACCCAGCAGTCCAACAAATACAGACTATGAGACAGACTCTGGGGAGGGCACAGCAAGGCACCTTTCCAAGAAGGCTATCGGCATCCAAAGCACTCGATGTCCCAAAGAACTTCAGTGGCACTATGCACCACTTCCCAATCTGGACATTGTGTTCTACAGGGGAGAGGTTAGGACTTTCCTTTCCTTGTTTTGTAACAACGCAGTTTTTCATTTAACTTTGACAAAACAGCAATATTTATTTCAGTTAGTATTTCACACTGTGGAGTCAAAGGCTTCTGGATATTTTATGTCTGGAAAGAAATGGGCTTTTCTGGTTTTTGAGGTGTAGGGGTGTGTGTGCATGTGTGTACATGTGTGTGTGTGTACATATCACAGCATTCATGTGGAGGTCAGAGGACAATCTTGGGTGTCAGTTCTCTTCTTCCTTACACCTTGTCTGAGGCACAGTCTCTTGTTTGCCATTTTGGATGCCAGACGAACTGGTTTATGAGTTTCCTGGGATTCTCCTGCCTCCTACTTCCATCTTACAGTAAGAGCTGGAATTATAGATGCATGTTACTGCACCTGGTTTTATGTGGATTATGAGGATTTGATCTCAGGTAGCCATGCGTGCACTGCAAGTGTTTTATCTGCTGTAATGATTAATCTCAAATATCAACTTGATGGGATCTAGAATCACCTGGGAGACAAGTCTCTGGGCATGCTTGTGAAAGATTATCTTGATTAGGTTACCTGAAGAGAGAACTCACTGTGGGTGGCACCATTCCCTGGGTTGGGATCCTAGACTGTATAAAAGTTGCTTCCTGACTAAATGCAATGTGACCAGCTACCTTCAAATCCTGTCTATGACCCTTCCATGGTGATAAACTGTGTCCTTGAACTGTGAGTCAAAATGAACTTTTTCTCCCTTAAGTTGCTTTAATCAGGGTATTTTATTACAGTATCAGAAAAAGTAACCAATAACTGAGCCATCACCCAAGTCCTGAAAGGAAATGTTAAATGGTTGGTTTTCACTTGGAGAGAATCCACCTAAGAGAGCGCCTTTTCTTTATGTCTAACTTGTGCCAAGTAAAACTAGGGTTGAAAGTCCTCTTGGGGCCAAGACTCAATACCCTGGAATGCCTAGAACACAGACAGCTAATATTTACTGAGTTCCATGTGCCATGTCTGGTACATCCTGTGTCTAATAGAAGCCCTACAACAACCTTGAGTTTGATCTGAAGTGGTCCTGTGAGGTTTTCAGAACCACTGAACTAATATACATTAGTATACTCAGTCCTTTCTGACCCCAAGTTTGAATGACCCAAGTTGATTATCTAAATGGACCTTTCATCCTCATAATAATAATAATAACTGACATTCATTGAACACTATTGCTAAAAGTGTTATAGATATTACCTCAATTCTCAACCTACATTTCTTATTTGTAGGAGGGAAAAAATAACTGTGTAAGGCTCAAAAGGCATATTAACTTGCCAAAAGTCACACAAATAAGTAATGAGGCTACAGGGATATCCCTCTCAGTCACTCTGTTGCACCTACCCATAGTCAACGTGGGGCACACCCTCACCATTTCATGAGTGACTCCACACTCTAAAAGTCCCAAGTGTTTGTAAATTCTGCCGAATCCCTGGACAGGTGCTAGATGAACTTCATACTGTGGTGGGCATAGGTCATTAGAATTCTAAGGCCACCAACAGAGACCACTCAGCACATAGACAACTCATAAAGACCTAGTAAACAATGACTTCAGACTACAGCTGGGTGATTTTTCACAACAGGAAGGAATGGTACCATGGGAACTAGACAGAGTTATGAAAAGCTAAGCTTGTAGAAGATAACATTGACATAAGAATCCTATCTGTTTTACCCTCCCTCTGCTCAGTGCTGAATTCCCTCCCCCATGGCTTAGGGGACAAGGTCAGAGTTTTGCTTCACTGACTTTTCCACATGAAACCTGATAGTCCTTGGAAACAAACCAATGACTGTGAGATCATTAAAGTGTGTGATTTTAATTAAAGGAGGGTCCTACATTGGCAGGGAGCAATAAGCCTGCTTATGGCCAACCTAAAAACCAGGTGTGAATCTATTCACAAGCGTCTCTGTCTCTGTACCTTCTCTCTGTGCCTCCAAGTGATAGTCCCTGACTGGGCCCAGTTTTGCTTTGAACCCACATCAGACGGGGGCAGCTCACCTAGACTCTCACATATGCCACTTTGCAGGTATACCTCAGAAAGTGGAAAGGTAGTACTTTAAAGCAATCCCCCTCACCAAGGCTAAGAGGACTTGACACATGTTAGATGCTGAAAAAGAACAAGGAAAGCAAAAAGGAACGTCTAGCCTGCCAAAAAATAATAAATTGGCATCGTTGTAAAATTGTGTTGCACAGCAAGAATACAAATATTATTCATGTTGAGGGAAAGGTTGACCTAAGAGGTGATTTATAGGTACTTCAAATGCAGTTCAGGAAGTAAATAAAAAAATTAGGGTGCAAGGTCACTGAGTAGGCAAGAGTCAACTTAAGGGTAAAGTTAAAAACTTGAGGAAGGGAGCACATAGTTCAACTTGCCATATTAAATTAAAATCTGTCCTCACTTTGAAGAAAAGGGAAAAGTCAAATCTTAAGGTGCATTGCTATGAAGGGCATTTCCATCTCAACATAATAAGGGCATTTTTCTTCCCCAAACAGAAGAATACTTGTTGCGGAGTGGGAAATGTCAATGCCAAAGGAATGTTTTGTAAAGAAAAGAGGAGGCTTGTTGCAAGTTGTGAATCAACTATGTGAGTTGAACAATGTAAGCTGAACTATGTGAGTTGAACTCAGTGAGGTGAACAAACAGCAGTGACAGGAGGCTTTGAAGATGCCATCCTGAACAAGAAATCCAAAACGCAGTTTGTCTTTAGGGCTGTGTTGCTTCACCTTTTATTAGAATAGTCTGAATTGGTTCAGGCAGTGCCCAAACTTACTGATGACCCAGAAGAAGCAAGAGAGTCAGAGAAGGGTGCTCCATGAAGCCAAGCCAACAAGATCAGTGAACATTCCAGCAGGAAACAGAAATTAGACTACTGAGATTCAAGAAAGAAAAGAGGGACGGAGGGAGGGAGGGAAGAAGAGAGGGAGGGAGGGGAAGGGAGGGAGACAGAGAGAGAGACAGACAGAGAGAAGAGGGGGGGGATGGCTCAGTGGTTAAGAGGACCGGCTGCTCTTGCATAAGACTCAAGTTCAAATCGCAGCACCCACATGGTGGCTAGCAACCAACTCCAGTTCTGGAGCATCCGATACCCTCTTCTGTCCTCCACAGGCACTGCATGACACAGGTGCACTTACATACATGCAGTCAATATATTCATACACATAAAATAAATAAATAAATGAAATTTTAAAAAGGAAGAGAGAAAGAGGGAGGGAAGGCAGGAAAGAAGGTGGAGGGGCCACGAAGTGGGATAGGGACATATTGAGGTCAGTTAGATGGAGGAGTTGGAGGCGGGAATAATCAACATATATTGTAAAATGTATGAAACTATCAAAAAATAAATAAAGGTATCCTTAAAAAATAAAAAAGGGATACCCTATTCTAGGAATCAGGGACTCTGTTCTCTCAAGTCATCCTGATCTTTAAAAAAAAAAAATGTATTCAAGCTGCAGAGATGGCACAGTGGTTAAGAGCATGGGTTGCTCTTGCAGAGGACCCAGGTTTGATTCCCAACGCCCACATGGTGGCTAACAACCGTTGATAACTTCAGTTTCAGGAGATCCAATGCCTTCTTCTGGTCTCCTCAAGCATTGCATGATATGGGTGCACTTAAACCCAAGCAGGCAATACACACATATAAATAAACAAATATTTTTTTAATTATTGAGTTTTATTCTATTTTTGTGTGTATATATGTATGTATGTATGTATGTATGTATTATGTGGTATATGTATGATGTATGCCCATACACATGCAGAGACCAGAAGAAGACAGCAGAAGTCCTGCTCTATCACACCCTGTCCCTGAGACAGGTCTCACTAAACCTGGAGCTAGGCTGCTGCCCAGCCTCTCTCTGCCCCAACAATGCTGGGGTTACAGGCACACATGGCTATGCCTGGCTTTTTACCTAGGTTCTGAGGATTTGAACTCAGACTCTTATGCTTATATAACAAGTGCTCTTACCCACTGAGCCATGCCCCCTCCAAGCCCTCATGCTATTCTTTTGACCAGAATCTGTTTAAATCCAATTTGCATTAAAACTCCCACCGTACCCCCAGCCTTTCCATAATCTGAATGTTTTCCAATAAGCCACTAGAGGGCAGAGATTTTTGATGTTTTAAAATTAGTAATTGCTAAATCAGCCCAGCTTGCTGTCCACTGTCAGCAGTCAGTAATTACTGTGACAGAACAAAAAGGAGCCATGACTGACACCTACCTCCAAATCTACAAAAAGCAAATCAGCCAAGGCCTCTGAAGGTGCTGTACTCTGCTTCACAGGACACTAGGATGTGGCATGTGGCAAGCCAGGCTGCCCCCCTATTGAAGGAGAAAAGGCGGAGGGAAGCTTGGAGACACCATACTCAGCAACCTTCTGTCTCAGAAACCAACCAGAAAGGGCTTCCCCTCTGCACAGGACATGCCCCACTCACCAGCAGGGGCTGCCTTTTCCTGCGCCTCCCACCTTCACCAGGACCCTGAGTCAGCTGTCCTGGGAGTTCACCTGTGTGTACAGATGGTAGGCAGGCAAGAAGACAGGAAAACACGAGCTGTAACTCTAGGCCTAGCACATCCCTCCTTTTCAGCCCACATTCTCAACTCTCAACATCAGCTGTTTGCTTGGGGCAGCCAGGGGAAGCGGGGAGCTATGGTACTGCGGAGAACCAGAAGAAACCCCAGTAGGTTACTGGGAATCTGTCCCTGGGCTGCCACTATGGCTCCCACAAAACCTAATCACTCTGGTCTCTAAAAAGCGTCCCATGCTGTAAATAATGTGTCGAGTGTGTTCTTGAGAGAGTGTGTCCCTGAGTCCTCACCCACTCCTGCCCCCTGTTTGGGAACCTGAACAAAGGCTGTTTTTGCTAATTATAAGTCATCATCACTCAGCCCTGAAGTAGATGTCTTCATTAACCCAAGTCCTCCCAGCCTGTCTACCAGAGAGTAATCCGATCTCAGCCAAAAGTGTGGGAAGGGGCAATGGGAAGTTTCACTTCTTTAAAACTTGGGCATTAAGAGTTTTAGGTTAGGTACAGTTAAAACTTTCACACAAGCAGCCTCTCCCAGATGTGCTCCAGGCCCTGGGTTCTGAACCTGTTCAAAGGTAAGACTAGGATTAGTTAACTGCCTTAAGGAATCACTAAGAGGCTGGAATGAGATAGTGAGGCAATCCTCACAGAACTCCGAGTACTGGTTACAGAAGTTCCTCAGCTTGCCACGACGTTATGTTCTGGAAAATTCATCATAACTGGAAAACACTGACTGAAGAATTTGATACACCCAACCTACCTTGTATGATCTCAGAACACCTGTCCCAGCCTATAGCTGGGCAAACCCATCTGTCACAAAGCCTGTTTTAGATTCAAGTGCTGATGCACTCATGGAATTTACCGAATACTGTATAGTGCACTGTAGTGCCTACTGTCCACTTGGGACAGCATGGCTGACTGGGTATCACAGCTTGCTCCTGCTGCACGGTCTTATGGGAGATCTCTTATTACAGCTCAGTAGCCCAGGAAAGGATCTAAAGTCAAAATTCACAGTGCAGTTTCTAAAGCGCAGTGTGTGTCAGTATCACAAAGCTGAAAATCTAGAACTGTCTGTGCTTTTCAGTCAGTGTCTATCTGCAGACCTGCAGGGAGAGGAGCCCACCTCCCACTGAAGCCTGGGAGGCGAAGCTGTGTAGTTTCATGCAAGTAAGGCTATCTTGCCTATCACTTTCCAATAACTCTAAACTTATCTTGTGACCTCATTAAAAAGACCCTTAGCTCCTCCACTTATAAAATAAAAAAATCAGATTATAAAAATTCCACAATTCCAGAATCTAAGGGTTTCCAGAACCATCTTGGTTCCAACGTAGGGTCACATCTGCCACTTAAGCAATGCCCAATGTGACTTCTACTCATAAGCACCTAAAACAGAAACATACAACCCCCAGGTCTTTGTGACAAAGGCTGCTTCTAAAGCAAGTTTCGCCACTCTCCTTTGCCCTTAAGAGAGAATCTTAAGTTTTCCTCTTGGAGGTACCAGTGTGGTGTTCTGTCTCTTCCCATCATTCTGAATCTCCATTCTGCCACCAGAGGAACAGGCTTCCCTCCCAGTGCTGTTTCTCTACATTTCAAAGAGAGGAGGAGGATCCAAAGCAAAGCTATAAGGCAAGGTCTCTCCCTGAACCTGGAGCTCACTGATTTGGCAAGGCTGGCTGGCCAATGAGCTCCAGGGATCCACTTGTATCTGCCCCCGCCCCCAGCTATGGGATTATAGGCACACCGCCATGCCCAGCTTTTTATATTGGTTCTGGGGCTCTGAACCCAAGTCCTCATGCTTGTACAGAAATCACTTTACAGACTGAGCCATCTCTGTAGCCCAGAGCTATATGCTTCCAACATCCAATTTCTTTCTACAGCCAAGTCACAAAAGGAGAAAGATCCAGGGCTAGAGAACAATGATGGCCAAAGGATCCAGTGAATTCAGTTTCTCCATTTACTATTCGGACTTGACCATGGACCCAATTCTTTTGACTCAGTTTCCTCATCTGTAAGATGAAGATAGTAATAATGCTTATCTCATCATAATGACTTCAGTAATTTCCCTGGAGTCCTCTCTAAAGATCAGGCATTGTGCTAACAGCTTTGCATATATTATCTTGTTCATCTTCACAACCTCCTTGTTGATGGAGTTACGACTGCCACCTTTTACAGATAAGGAGACTGAGGCCTGGTGATGTTAGAACTCTTCCTAAACCATATGTCAGTGATGGCATGCAGAGCATCCTGAACCTAGTAATGTCACTGTCAAGGTGAATGAGATCATGTGGATGAATACACAGAAGCTAACAAAGTATGCAAGTATTGTTACTGCTTTGTTGTTGTTGTTGTAAAGTTTGGTCAATTCAGGCCTTTCTTCCTCCTGATATTTATATAAACTCTGACTACATGTTCACAACAGAACCACAGAGCAGTGGGGCAGGGTAAACAAGCACAGCTCAGGGACCCACAGTTACTGAGTGACCTTGGGAAAATTTCTTAATATTTCCCAGCCTCAGTTTCCCCATTTGTAGCACGGGGTAATAAGACCACCTCTAAGACTAGCAGGGTGTGGTGGCACATGCCTTTAATCCCAGAACTCAGGAGGCCAAGGCAGGCAGATCTCTATGAGATGGAGGCCAGCCTGGTCTACATACTGAGTTCCAGGCAAGGTGGGGCTACAGGGAGACCTTTTCTCAAAAGAATAAAACAAACAAAAAACCTGAGTACCTCCAAGACTAGTGTGATTATTAAGGATAAAATTGGGGCCAATGAGATGGCTCAGGGTAGGTTAAAGCATGTACAGCGTGATGATCTGAGTCCAATCCCCAGAACCCACAGGGGAAAGAGAGGACAGACTCCCAGAAGTTCTCTGACCTCCACAAGCTCACTATGGTACTCTCACTCCTGCAACACACACACACACACACAGACACACACACACACACACACACACACACACACACACACACACACACACACACACACACACACACACACACATACTCTTAGGGCCCTGAAATCCATTCAATCCTGACTGATGTTTACTACCCATGTGACCCCAGGAAAACTAATGGGACCATAGAAAAACTACCTCCACAGGAAGGCTGTGGCATTCAAAAAAACAAAAGAAAATACATGTAGAAAAATGCTTCAGAAGTTCAAAAGTACAATTGTAATGACTCTTTCCCCACCACATATATACAAAAGCAGCCCCCAAAGAAAACATATGAAACAGGGCATTGTTAAGTAACCTGGCTTGGTAGAGAAGTGAATTTAAAGAAAAAAAAATTTAACCAATATCTGTCACTCCTCAGAGTTTAGCTGAAATCTGTATTTAATGACTAATGATCCAGTCTGGCCAGAGCTCCAATCCACACACCGTCTTCCTCTGCAGTCTCTAATGGGCATTAGCACCAAACCTAGTCTAACCCTGACTGACTTTGTTGTTTTCACTTCTGGGTTGGGCCAAGCTTCGCATTGGGAGCTGTCAAGACAGAGTAAGTCTGGCAGCTCCATATACAGCAGTCACTCATCCCAGTGCAGGTTCTGGGGGCTGAGAAGCTCAGGGAGGGAAGAAGCAATCAGGGTCACCCCCTGGCAGGGAAAATGAAGGAGGGTATTACCCAGATTGCTAGAACCAGATAAACCAAACCATCAACACTCCAGTGGCTAAAGTGGAGCAAAGAGGGTTTCAAGAAGCCCCACAGTGGAACTGGATTTATTTAGAAATTCTTCCCAGGCAATGGTTTCTGGAATAGCCCTGCTTTAGAAGTTTCCGCAGCAGATGGAGGAACACAGCTTTTGAGCAAAGCCCACTCACATCCGTCTTTGCTCATTATTGGTCCTGTTCCCCTCAGTCCCGAAATGCTATACGTTATCTTGAGTCTGTTTGTTTTCATCTGTCAGAGCAGTTTATTGTTAAGGAAATACGGTGTCAGCTGTCTCTTCCCCACCATCAAAGCTACTTCATTAAAGTTAATAGTGTTTGACATGCAGAGATCTCTTACTGGGGTAACCCAAGAAAGCCCCTGCTGGCTGTTATTTTTCCAGCAGTAAAGGCACCAAATGGATGCAATAGCTTCATTAACCTTTTGGAAAGAAAGGAGGTGGAGAGGGAAGAAAGAAGGAAGAGAAGGGGGAGGGGAGGGGAGGGAGGGGAAAGGGAAGACAAGGAAGGAGGGGGAGGAGAGGGAGGGGAGAGGGGGAGGGGGAGGAGAAACATCTAGTAAGTGTTCAATAAATGTACCATGAATTCATGAAACTAACTGTACCCATTTATATGGAATAAGGTGCTGAACTAAATGTCCTAGGTCCTGACCCTGCCACTCAAAGTTCTATGGCCTGGGGCTTGTCACTTCTCCAGGCTAAATTCAGTATATTTATTTCAGGGAATAGGAGGATAGGTTAGGAGGAAGCCTTTTTTGAATATAAGTAAGTAATCTTACAATGAAGCCTGATATATAAAAGGACGATTTTAATCCCAGCACACACAGAGGAAGAGACAGGCAGATCTCTGAGACTGAGGCCAGCCTGATCTACATAGCAAGTTCCAGGCCAGCTGTGGCTATGCTACAGGGAGACCCTGTCTCAAAAACAAACCACAAACAGGTAAAAGAAACTAGTTTGTAGCTGAAGAAAGTGAGAGCAGCTCTCCCCTGCTTGATACTCCACTACTTAAGTCCCATCCACCACCTTTGAGGGTGTGCTATCAAATATCCCCTTCCCCACCACAGTGGATTTTAGGCAAGTTCCATCACCTCTGGGTCACTACCACCTATTTTTTGTTAGCTCAGAGTCTCCGCTGAATTTAAAGCTCAACCTCTCCCTCCTCTGCAGGCCATGCTGGAGCAGAAGTATGATTCTTTGGGATGCATTCTCACCCAGTGAGCCACCCTTGTGGTGGTCCGGGACCAGGAAGAGTCCTGAACCCAAGAACTCTGCTCCTCAGCATGCTCCTGACAGGACATTCAGGGCTCCTGCATACCAGCCAGAGCTGGTCTCACAGCTAGCCAGTCGCTGCACTGTGCTGTCCCTCTCAGCTCTCAGCCCTGTTTCAGGAGCCTAGGGCCAGACCTGCTGCCACTGACTAAGCAGATGGAGAACAGAGGAACCTAAAACCAATGCTCTTTTCTTGTAAGAAAGAAAGAATTTAGCAATTTCTCCCCCTCAGCAATTCAATTTGTTAAAGGAATTACTCCCAGCCTAATACCACCCCCCTACACACACACCTCAGTCTATCCCTTGAAAATGGAGAGAATCATGAACACTGATCCCCTAAAGGACTGTAAAAAGGAATGAAAAAAAAAGAATGTGAATAATGTAAAAGAACCATCCATACACAGTTGCTTATTAGGATTTTCACGAAAGCTTTGTGAGTTAAAGTCTATACAATCACTGTGAAAACAGACACCTGGCAAGATTAACTGGCTTGCTTCGTGACGGGTTAGTTAAGAGTGAGGCAGAGAATAAAATTTAAATCATCTGACTTCTGATGCCCTGGCTCTTTTTGTTTAACTAAACTAATCTGATTTCCTGACAGCTGTCTTTACAATGAAGGGGCATCAAAGATTTTCAAGGATCCTTTCTATTTCAAACATTTGATTCCCTGGTTTTCCAAATTTGCTTGTCAGACCCCTTGTAATTGTTTTCAAACATAGTGACTTGTGCTAGTTTTAGGTTCCAAAAACACAGATACCATAGACTGTCTTTACTACAGCAAAAGGGATGGGAGTCAGATTTACACGTTAGCAATAAGACATGCAGCAATCTCAGTTTTTCAATCAAGCCATCTTATGGTGTAGAAAATTATTTTGCTACCCACATCATTTAAGCTGAAAGCTACCCTGAATGTTCTTTTTCTTAATCTTTTTCCTGTTTCGAATCCTTCCATCAGGCATTTCTGTCAGGCTTCTGAAGGCTCCCATATGTGCACTTCGAGCCCAGAAATGTGTTCTTTTTTGGTTCAATGGAAATTCTTCAAGATATCTGGCACTGAAATATATTGCCTTTAATTAAAAGGCTATGATTTCTGTGAATTCTCATTTAAGTCAGTGACAGAAATCTGTATTATAAAAACAAAACAGTTAGCACATTAAGATATGATACTGAAAAATGGTTCATGATTTTAAGACTACTTAAGCAGATGAAAATAAGCTGCTTATTACAAAAAAAAAACTGCTCATATTTATTAAAATCCTTCTAGGCAAAGGGGTAAGTTTAGTACATGTGTGCCCAATTAGCCATGAAAACTCAACTAGACATGAACCATGCAATCTGACCATCCGCCTGTTGATGTTAAAGCATAGATCCTATTAACAGGAATGTAATTTAAACAGTTAAAAAGTGATAAAGTACATAACTCTGATCTGATAGAGCTTGAAATATTATCCTGTTGCACACCAATGCCAAATCAGTTTTGAATTATGATTCCAGTAAAGTTTGAAATAACTCAAGCATGTTAATTGGCAATCCACAAACTCAAAACTCACTTAATTATATGTGATACTCAGTCACCTCTCTTTGCCCATGAGCAGGAAAATATTCTCTAACATTCAGAGGTAACACTCAAATCTCTAATTTTAGATCCTAGATGCCCCAGAAATACCTGACATAACCTTCCTCATCTAACTTAGTTATCTTTAAAATGCATTATAATTCAAGGTAATTTCTCCAGGAATCGTACTTAAGAGAGCTCATTAAGTGCAGAAAAGTTTAACTAGTATAAAGGCACAAACAAATCAATAGAATCACTTCTCTTCACATCATTGGGGTTCTAACTCTGGACCTGTTCACAAGGGCCTGGTGCAAACAGTGCAAAGTTCTTGGAGGAGGACAGCATTTATTATTAGTTTTATTAGAGATAAATGCAAACTTATGTGCCTGGCTGTTATTTTAGCAGTACCAGGCACATCCTTGGGCTAGGGCTGAACTCATCAAGAAGATCCTAGAGAACTGCAGATCTTGCTTTGAGCATCACTACTATAGGTAGTTACTATATTAAGAAACATTTAAAACTAGCCTTGAATACCATTTTTTAAGACAAACTAAACTCTAAAAGTCTCAGAGAGTTAAGCCATCTTTGTTAAAGGGCCACAAAACTGTTACAACTTCCTTAATCGTGCAAAGCCATTTGCTTCCAACCGTGAAATACAAATCTTGTTCCCATTCAGCAAATTCCTTCTGGTTTTATATTCATAGGAAAAGAAACATATTATGATGCCATTTTCCAAATGCCATGTCACCAGTGGAAAAGGAACGTCTGACCACTTCATGGCCTTTGGTCCAGATCAAATGTAGTATGTGCTCTTTTCTGGTTAGAATAGTTACCAACCGTAGGACTTGATCCCTGGAAAATTTCCATCCCTTACCAGGGGCTGAACACTGTATTCTACCAGGTGTCTTTAAAACAACTGTTTTCTTAGAGAAAAGGAAAAAAAAACAGCATCTGAACATTGGTGAAGTAGCTGTTCAACTGAAGTAAAGCAAGCCTCTTAGGTAATCAAACCTCCCTCAAAGCTCACTAAGCATTACTGTGGCTTTACAAGAACAATAAAAGTGTGAGACAAAAAAAAGAGATCCTGTAATTGTTGACATCCTAACCAAGTTCAGATTTATCTCTGCTTCCCTCTTCAGAGCTGTATTATAGCCCAGCTGGACCATTGCAGTAGAGCCCAGACTGTCCCTCCACCAGGGGATTCTCATCTTTCATACTGCTGAGGGGAAAATCTTCCAAAAGTCCAGTTCTGATCAAATTACTGTCATCAAACAGTTTGAATCATTGATTCTTAGTGCCTGTCAACAGAATTAAACTCATATTCTTTATCCTGGGGTTTAAGGCCCTTTAGTGTCATTTCCGCTTCAACTCTGCCTTTCCCATGCAGACTCCCACACCTTTGCTCTTGCCTGTGGTTCCCCCATGGAGCACATCCCCTCCCTCCATCCTCAATAGTCCTCTAAGCCAAATCCTATCAACTTTAAAGGCCTACATGAAATCATTTCCATGTTTCAATGAAAAAAAAGAAGTTCCTGATTCATAATCAATTCACAAATATTTGTTACCATTGTTTCTGCTGCTGTGTGACATGAAATCTTTAATCTTCTGAACAATACAGAATTTTAACTTGTGGCTCTCATGATACTAATCACTTTGATCGCTTATGTCACAGTTATTCCACAAGAGGGCACAGTTGAGCCGCTTTTACTGTAGTTATCCTATAATTAGTAATAGGTTTTAGAATTGAGAGGCTTTTCTCACTTCAAAGTGTATTAGTATATTTATTTAAAGTAAATACAAATATACATTATGTAGTGGGGTATGGTGGTGCACACCTTTATTCCCAGCACTCAGGAGGCAAGTGGATCTCTGTGAGGTCATCCTGGTCTTCATAGTGAGTTCCAGGCCAGCTGGGGCTATAGGGAGACCCTGTCTCAAAAAACAAAAATAATGCTGGGTGTGGTAGCACACACCTTTAATCTTAACCCACAGGAGGCAGAGGCACACTGATTTCAGTGAGATCAAGGCCAGTTTGGTCCACATAGTGACTTCCAGGTGGAGTAGAACTAGGGAGACCCTATCAAAACACAAAACAAAACAAAAAACAACAAAAAAAGGTAACATTATGTATGATTACATATGCAGGCATGTTGACCTGGAAAATGGCTCTAAAACAGCAAAGTTTTAAAGTAATAGCTAAGTAGGTACGATCCAAGTTTGGTAAAATATTCTTGGAGTCCTGTTTTCACAGAACAAAAGAATTCTGGAAGGATATCCACAGAACCATCACAGTTATTATTCCCTGGGCAATGGTGGACTACAGAGCATTGTTCCTTACATTCTGCATCTTTCTGGATTTTAAACAACCAGAAAATTTTATGAATAGAAAAAGTGAGGCCATTGTCTTAGTTTCTTTTCCTGTGGCTGTGCTAAAACATGCTGGCAAAATCACCGAAGGGAGAAAAGTTTACTTGGCTCACAATTCCAGATTACCACCTACCATTTAGGGGCAGTCAAGGCAGCAGGAACTTAAGTTTGTAGTCACTTTATATTCACAGTCAAGAGCAGAGAACAATGAACAAATCCATGTTAGCATTCAGCTCACTCTCTCCACTCTTACACAGTCAAGGATCCTGCCTAGGAGACAGTGCCACCCACAGTGGGCAGATCTTCCCACCTCGATTAAGGTAATCAAGATAATCCCCTACAGATGTGCCCACAAATCAACCTACTCTAGATAATCTCTTCCTGAGATGGCTTTTCCAGGAGATTCTAGATTGTGCCAAGTCACTAATCACCACTAACCCTCATAACTATTTACTTTAGAAAAATCTCTAAGCAAAGTGATTCCTCTTGCCATCTCATCTCCAATCCCACCTCTGATGTCCTTGAAAGTAAATACAACATTTGGAATATTTTCTGATACACTTGAAGCAGAAATTCTCAAACTCTCTTGATACAGGGTAACTTTAGTACCGCAGCAATTTGAAAGAAGCATGAGTTTTAAAGTTTTGAGTTAAGCATCTATGTCCTAACACTTTAGTAGTCACTTGAAAAATTAGTGCATCTAAAAGTTTGTTAAAGTGAGATTTTCATTCCATTCTTCACTAACCACAGTTACTTAAAGGAACAGGCACACTTACTGGGCATTGAGAGGTCAATGAGATTCCTGTTCTCTGTTTCTTATTCCACTGATTTTCATGAGGTACTCAATTCTTATCATGACAACCACTGAAAATCCAGCTTCCCAAAGATATGAGGTAATTCAGAGGAAGCAGCACAACCTCACACTGAAACTATGAATTACTCAGGCCAGTGGGTCATGGACATCCCTCATGTAGCTGTTGAATATAGCTGTGTTTTTCTCAAAAATTTAAACAAAAACCTCACAGCACCCCTGTGAGTTTACTACAGTGCCTGAGGTGCTCAATATAGTTTGGAAACCTGTGGATACAAATGATAAAGCTGGTCCCCTGCGACTCTGGCAAAAAGGAAATAAAAAGGATCAGGTGTCTACTTCTGAACTAGCCTTGAAGCTATCTGGTACCTAACAGTTGAGCCAAAAACCAAATAGTTTTCTCTGAATCAATTTCTTCTTTCAGGGAGAAAGGAAGGACTGTGAGGGGAGGAGGGCTAAGAGCTCTCAGATAGTTTTCACCTTCTTCTATCCCACCAAAGCCCTTTTCTAATCTATCCTCCTCTCACCTCAGTCATCATCTGACAACAGTCCCCCAAATCAGCATGTTTCTAGGAAGCCAAAAAAATTCCTTCTCTGTGTCATCCAGGCCTGGATTTCCAACCAGCCTACTCACTTTCTATACCTGAGGCTTTGCCAAGATGTAGACTATATAGGGTACATACACACACACACACACACACACACACACACACACACACACAGAACTGCTGCCACACCTCCAAGATCACCCCCTTTCCCCTAGAATGAAAAGGAACTACCATTTGGCTGCTCCCACAAACATGCAATCAACTACACAACTGAAGAACTTAAATTGAGATTTAAAAGCTTTTCTTTTTTCCCCCTCCTGAAGTCTTACAAACCCAATTTTACATCTTGGTTCAATGAGATAGTTTGTGATTTTTCTATCACCAACTTAGAGAAATAAATCCAAGTGGTTTTCTCTACCTTGTATCCAAGGCAGCTCCAATTAGGGGCTGAAGAACTTAAGATGCCAGGGAGGCAGAAGCAGCTCAAGTGTCTGTGGACAGATGAATGGATAAACAGAACATGGTACATCCACACAGAGAACATGACTCATCTATAAAAAGGAAGTTATGATACACTACAATATAAATGAATCTTGAAGACATTATGCCAAATGAAATCAGACAGATGTAAAAGCATATGTGTTTGTATGGTTCCATATGCGATACACAGATGGGTCAAATTTAGGCAGAGAAAATAGAACGGCCATGTCACAGTCTAGAGGGACAAGGAAATGGGGGAGTTACCAGTTGATGAGTTTTCAAGATGAAAGGAATCTTTGAGCTGGGCAGTCTTGACAGTGACTATGGCACAGCAATACCAATTCCTTATTGCCACTGAACACCTAAAAAATGGTTTAAATGGTAAAATTTAAGTATACTTTATCTTTTTTTAATGAAAGGAATGTTTTTTCAGGATAGTCATTGATCTAAGAACTGGAATCATGTCCTTAAATGTCCCCTGGAGAGTTTGCACAGACCCAGAGATGAGTTCATTTGGATGATCTAGTGTTAAGTAGCATACATCATGTTTTGAAACAGAAGGACTCTGTTCTAAAGAAACTACCCAAACAGGAGCAGTAGCCTAGCACCAATAATAAAAAGAAGTCCTCTGCTTCCTCTGAGCCTTTGAAGGAAAAGTACAGCATCCTTCTGAAGAAAAACTTCCTAATCATGTCCCGACTCCTCAGACACACGTGTGAAATTCTCACCCTACTTTCAAAGTGGGTACTGTACTCTCTATAGGCTGTAAATCCACGGTGAACTGGGACCTAGGGTAACCAGCAGCATGAAGAAATAGGCAGATTCAGATCTCTGCACTCGAGCCCCACATCCTGGGCTTGGGCCTTCCTGCAGGAGAACATCTGCAGATGCAGAGTACTGGGCTTTCTCCTCAACAGTAGGCCTAGTCTATGAATACATTTCCCAACTGTGCCCTGAGAAATGTATTAGGAGGAGGAAAGACAGGTTTCCATAGTCACCCTGAGAAATGCCAGAGGATGCATTCTCTCTCAAGTCTCAAAGATGTCCTTTGGTTGAGTGAATTATTCAGCCTCCACTTCCTCACCTGTGAACTGTAAGTAATAACACTTCCCTCACTAGTTAATGCACAAATTAATGCCTCCATGGTCTTTAGTGTTCTGAAAGGCAGCACAGGACACATGGGAGAGTGCAGTTTCCATGTTTTTATCACATTTTCAGCAAATACTGAAATATTTACAAAATGCCTGTAAAGTATCAAGAATCTCAGTATGATAAAGCTCATGTACTCAGCTTATGAAAATGACATTTGCCTTTGAAATATCTGGCATGCTGTTCCCCACCCCACTCCCTTCTCACCCTCATGAGGTAACTCACCTTTTCCACATTTTATTCTGATTTTTTTACCATTTGCTCTATTATTGACTATGTGCCAGACTCTGTTCTAAGTGCTTCATACAGCACATCCCTTCTAATCCTCATGACACACCCTGACATGGACAACACCAGTACTACCATTGATAACTGCCCACAACAACCTGTGATTGGGATTTGAACCCAGGCAGTTGGTCTCCCAGATCTATATTTGTCATATCTGTTTTCAGAACACTGACACAGCCAGGCTTGAAACACAGTTCCTACTTGAAACAACACTTATTAAACAGCCACCATGTGCCAGGCACTGGGCTAGTCAGTCAAAGCTTAAGAAACAAATTTTTTTCCAGGCTGACAACTGGCAGTTCCCAGAACATTTGGTTCTTCTAGTGCTGTTGTCTCTTACCACCACCAACATGGCATGCAGGCCCCGGCCAGGGGGCCTGGACAACCCCAACAGCCCTGTGTGGCCTTGAGAAGGCAAATAGGCTCAGACATACTACATCAGTACCTCCCAGGTGTTCTCGGCAACCATCAGTCCACAGGGAACCATGGGAAATTCCTAACTTTCTTCCTCTACCCTCTGCCTTCTCCTCGGAGATCTGATTCCTCAGAGCCACATAGGAATGAATCCACAGGAATCCATGGCCTCTGCCAGCAAGCAGGCCAGACTGCAGCCTTGTAGCCCAACCCACAAGGAAAGGACTCAACTTTAACAGCATGTCACTCCCCTAATTATTCCCAGTGCCTGGAGTCCAACATAAACAGAACATCTTTTACAAGCAGCTCCCACCATGGACAAACCTTAGAACCTCACGTGCAGAGCCAAAAACCAGGAGGTGCTAAAGGGTCAGAGGGCTTGTGTGGCCAGTCAGCCCCAGGCCTGTTGGGGAGAGCCCCAGTTGCTATCTAGTCCAAGGTCCAGAGCCAACAGAAACTGCCCCAAGCCTCAGCTGTCTCCTCCAGATCTCAATTCCTGGGGCTAAGCTAGGCATTGTTGGTAGGATCCTAAGAAGGTCTGGCAGATCAGAGGGTAAACTACACCCCAGTCACCCATGAGTAAAGACAAGGCTCCAAAGACAGGGAAAAGAAATGTTTCCTTACAGTTATATTCAATGTTGCAAACTCTTTTTACAGTGTTTTCTAAATTGCAGTCCTGGTAAATGTTAGGGGTACAGAGGTTCTAGAACACAGTAGTGAGCAAAATGTGTCCCTACTCTCCAGAATCTTCTGTTTCTGAGGAGATGAGCATTCATTAAATTACTGATCTGTTCAACAGTGGTTAGAGCTTTGAAGAAAATGTTACTGCATGAGGAGGTCAGAAAAAGGAGGTGCTAGTGATGTTTCAAAAGCAGGGGAAGCATTCAAGGCAGAGGGAACAGAAGAACAAGACCCAGAGGCCTCCAGTTAAATGCTGACCAAGGTTTTAGTAAAAATTTTATGAAAACTTGGGGTCTCAAAACTCCAGTACACAGAAGGGTAAGAGGCATTTTCTTAAGACTGTAAAGATCAAAGTGTTAAAGTAGAAATTTCCCCTTGGCTTTAAACAAGGATGCAGCTAGAATGTGTGTGGTTATATATGGTATTTATATTTATTCATCTCATAAAGCTCTTTTTAAAAAGCCTTTCATGTCCTTTCTCCTTTAAACTTTTATAATATTGGCTAAACCTGATACAATCTATAATGTCCAGGTCTGTATTGTGAGGTATTTTTTTCTCAGAACTTCTAAGGAAGACTCCCCTTCTGTTGGGATGTAATTTACTTCTCTTGCTCCAGAATTTGAAAAGAGAACAGAGTAGCTCCAATTGCAACTAGGTAGAAAATACGTGTGCACACGGTTAAGGAGGTGGGAGCAGAGGAAAGGACAGGTTTTGGTTGGTTTTGGGTTTTGTTTTTTTTTTTCATTGTTCACTTCTTCTGTATGTTTAAAACTGGGATGCAGCTGCGCAGTCTCCTTGAACTCAATGTTCACAAATGTGTCTTGAACTTCTGCTTTGAATGCCATTCCTAACCCCTCTACAATCTACCCGCTCTCAAGACTACAATTAAAGTTGAAAAGCGCAGGGTGCTTTTGCAACTCCTTACAGAGCCAGTATGTTCTCTCTCTCTCTCTCTCTCTCTCTCTCTCTCTCTCTCTCTCATGCTTCAGGCCCCTGGCCATATTTCTCCCTAGGCGCTTATTAAAACCAGGTGCGCGGAAGGAGGGCCTTTAGGGACACAAAAGCCTTGGTTTGACCCAAAGCTCCCCCTTCCGGTGTGTTTTCTAGAAGGGATCCTAGAACTGGGCTAGAGAGCAGCAGACCACTTCCCCGGCGGGGCTATCTCTGCAAGGCAGACAGGACGGAGAAGAACCGTGACTGCGGCAGGGGGATAACCTTCTGGGGATAAGGGACAGCGTCCCCCTCCAGGTGGGAGCGAGCGGTGTCCGCTCACCGAACGAGGCCCGGGAGCCACAGAGCCTGCCGGAGCGGAAGGGAAACCGCCGAGCCGCAGCCGGGCTGCACTTGAACTTGAACCCCTGGGGGTCACGGGCACCCGGGAACCGCGGGCGCCTGACTGCGGGGCTTGTCCTCCGCCACCCGGGGTCGGCAGTGCTTACCCTCAGCGGCCGCGTAGCTCGCACCTCCCGGGGACAGGGGCGGGCCTGGTGGAGTCAGGTTGCGGTGACGTGGCGGCCTGGATGGCGGAGCTATGAGCTCTGGGGCCTTCAGCTCCAAAGACCAGGAGTCCGCTGCTGGCGGTGGTCCAAGGGGCAGAAGTGGGAGGACACTGACCCTCCCACGGGGAAGGCAGCGTCCCCCATCCCATCCTCAAACTCTAGACGTCAGAGCTGGTCGTGGGCGGAAAAAACCTTTTAAGTCTCTGGGTCGAAGGTGTTTGGGTCATAGATTTAAGCATTTGCTTCTCTAACTAGACTCCAGACTTGATCAGAGAGGTCTCAGAGGGCCAGAGAGAAGCAGGGATCCCATGCTTCATCGACATTATGTGGCTCATTCCCAGGCTCTGCATAGTAGTTTTCAAGTCTGTCAGCCCTTGTTTTCCAAAGGCAGTATACATGCATGTCCAGTGTCCCCAGGAAAAAGACAGCAGGCCAAGCAGAGTTAATGAGCCCTGTTACCCTAAATGTGTATCAGATGTGGTCCAAAGGTACTACCCCAGGGTGGGTCACCAAGCCCCTGACTGATAAGTCAAACCCTCTTCTTGGCCTTAATGCCAAGATTTAGTGACAGGTAACAAGACAATTCCAGAGAAATTTTCAGATTCAGAAAGCCCTGGCAAAACTCTACCCAAATCAGTTTATCAAACTGTAGACCCTGGACTACCTACAGCATCAAGATTCCCGGGAATCCTTGATACAAGTTCAGGATTTAAGACCTAAGTTAAAACCCATGAATTGGATTAAGAGGAATGAGGCCCAGAAATCAACATTTTACCAAGCTTACCTTGTGAAATTTCTGCTCACTGTACTTTGAGAATTACTAGATTGGCACAGTACCTGACATTGCTGAAATGGTACTTATTTTTCTCTTGTGGTATCTTCCCTCAAAACTCTCAGCATTCTAAGACAGTCTTTAAAACAAAAGGAGAGGGGGCTAGGGAGATGAGTCAGCACTGGCCGCTCTTGCAGAGGACTGAGTTCTATTCCTACCACCCACAGGGTGACTAACAACCATCTGTAACTCCAGTTCCCAGAGATCTGACGCCCTCTTCTGACCTCCCTGGACATTGCATGACAGGGGTGCACTTACATACATACAGGCAATACAGTCCTACACATAAAAATAATAAAGAAAATATGAAAAAAAGAAGAGAGGAACAAAGGAAGTCCAGCTTCCAAATGAATGTGCCTTATTTCTGTCATGAATTCTTTTATAAAAAATTGTTTCAAAGATTGCTTCCCCCTGTATAGTGCTCTAAGCACTTCTTGATGGTAAGTAAGGGGATTATGCAGTGTACCTTCTGCTAACTGTGGACTGACATTCTGAGCCAGATGTCCCATGCCCTGTGCATTCTTCTTCTCCTTCCCTCAGGCCTCAGTTTAAGTATAATGTATAATGCGAGCTGAGTGTGTGAACATGATGCCTTCCAAACTGAGCTACACAAAAGAAGAATCTCTGGAGCCTTTTTATCTGATTTCCAAACCCATACAGAATCATAGCATTCCCAAACATGCATGTTTGCAGGACCTTTGTTTCATAAAGCATCTCAAAATTAATGAGCTTCACAGGTAGTTTTGTTAGATGCAGCAATGAGCTAAATTTGAGGAAATGAGTGTGTAAACATTTTTTGCAACAAAGCTGTGAAATGTGCTTTTGCTTTTAAGAATTTGGAAATAATCCAAATTTGTACAGCTGTAAAATGTTGGTTAAATAAATTATGATATATGATGGGATACAAGACAGCTATTAGCAATTAGATTTCAAAGAATATTTATGGACATGGAAAGATGCATTTGATGAGTAAAGTATGGATAATTGTTCTCTTTTTGTCAAAAAAAAAAAATCTTGGTCTGGCACAATGGTTCAGAAGGTAAAGGTGATTGCCACCAAGCCAGATTACCTGAATTCAGTCCCTGGGACCCACATGGTAGAAGGAGAGAATTGCCTCTGGCAAGTTGTCCTCTGGCCTCCACAAGTAGCAGACAGACAGACAGACACACACACACACACACACACACACACACACCCCACACATACGTGAAGATTATGACTTCATTAAAAAAAAAAAAACTAACAATAATCAACAGAGGACCTAAGAAAGCACAATTCTAAACTGGTGATAGTGACACTGGAAAAAAATCCCAGGTTGTGCTGCAGAACTTGGGAACAGAAGAGAAAACAGCTTCAGTTGAAAGATTATTGAAGCAGCACTTAGACATCCTCTCCAAGTCACTACAGTTGGGTGACTTGTGCCTTAGACCCCAGGAAATACTGGCAAAGTTAGCGCATCAAAAACAAGAGGATTGGGCTGGAGACATGGCTTTGAGGTTAAGAGCACTGGTTCAACTCCCAGCACCCACATTGCTACTCACAACTGTCCATAACTCCAATTCTAGGGGATCTGATGTCCTCTTCTGGCCTCTGTGGACATTGCATAAATGTGGTGCACTTACATACATGCAGGCAAAACACATGAAATTTGTTTATTAATTACAAAACAACACAATTAAATGACAGTTTGTATACTGCCTAAACCCTCTTCTCCAATAGACTGGCAACCTGACATGCATCCTCTAGAGAAAAGATTGCAAGATTCCTTTTTGGAAAGTCTGACCTGCCACAGAAAAAGGCCAAAGGAATAGATATGAGGGGTTCCTGATCAGGCCCCCAAATGTCCCCTGAAGCCCATAGTTGGTAAACTTTGTCCATGTGCAAAGCTTCCAGTCAGTCTTTCCTGTCTCATTAGGCAAGTGGCCAAGAATCACCAAATGTTAGAATAAATATTCTAATATTAAAGACAGATAAAAGTAAACTGAAAAAAAAGCAACTTGTAAGAAATCAATCTGTAAAGGGGAAAGAAAAGACAAATTTTGAGGTTGATTTTTCCATTTAAATTTTCAGACAGAAAAAGATAGGCATCCTTGAAATAAAAGCAGATTGTTATTGGGTTTGGTTTTATATTTGTTTTTAAAGGCAATGAAAACAAGACAGAGCTCCTTGGTATTAAGTATAGGACAAAATGATCAAAGGCTAAAACATGTAGCTGAAACTGGATGAAAATAAAGGACACAGCAGCACTAGAAGGCGGGAGGGAATAAAGCTAATATCTAAGGAAGTCTTGAACTTTAACCATGCACCACCCTAAGAAACAGATACTATAAATATCTATTTTATAGGAGAAAGAGAAAGAAGGAAGAGCTGGGAAGATGGCCCAACAGTTAAGAGCATGTACTGCTCTTGCAGACCTGAGTTCAGTTCCCAACACCCACATCAGGTGGCTCACAACTAACTAATTCCAGCTCCAGGGAGATCTGATGCCACTGGCCTCTAAAGGCACCTGCACTCAAATGCACATACTCACACACAGACACACATGAATACACTGAATTAAAAATAATAAAACTAAACCTTAAAAAGAAGAATATGAGACTGAAAGGGGTACAGGGTGTGACACATGTAATAAATGGTCCGGCCAAGTTATTAATAAATGAGAAGGTAAACAGGGAAATTTCAGATATATATGTTCTCAAAAAATAAACACTGGTCCCTCTTATCTGCATTCTGGTTTTGCATTCCATGCTTCAGATGCCCAGTGATCAACCAGGGTTCAAAACTATTACATGAAAAATTCCAGAAATGATAATTCATATGTTTTCAGTTGTACACTACTCTGGATGGTGTAATAAAATCTCATGCCACTGGCTCTGTGCCCCCCAGCATGTGAGTTATCCCTTATTCAGAGTGTCCATGTCCTGTCTCCCATCCATCAGTCGCTTAGCAGCCTTCCTGGCTTTCAGAGCATCTGTTGCAATGTCACAGTGCTGCACTCCAGTAATCCTTATTTTACTTAATAATGACTCCAAAGTGCCAGAGACCTGATGCAAAGGAGGTACTGGTTCCTAAAGTGTGCAAGGACAGATTAACTACAGTACTGTATGCATGGCTCAGTGCTGACTATAGTTTCAAGTCACCCACCTGAGTGTTGGAAAGGTTTCCTATGGAAAATTGGGGACACTACTGTACTTCCACATACCTTTTCTTTAAAACATACTAAGGGGAAAATATTGTATGTTTCTATTTACATGATGTGTAGAAATCAAATACATAGAAGGTAGGAAAAGGGTCCCAAGGAGTAAGGGCATGGGCAGTGGAGAGTCGTAGTTTTAATAGGTAAAGAGTTGTAGTTTGGGATGATGAAAATGTTCAAAGGTGGATGTTGGCATGCATAGTAAGGTGAATGTACAAACCACTGAAATGCATACTTAAGATTGGTTAAGTAGGGATGGAGAGATGGTTCAGTGGTTAAGAGTGAGTACTTCTATTGCAGAGTGCCCCAGTTCAGTTCCTAGCACCTATATCTTGTAGCTCATAATTGCCTGCAACTCCAGGGACATCCAATGCCTCTGTCCTCCAGGGGCATATGCACTCATTTGTATATACATAACTAATAATAATAAATCTCTTTGGAGCTGGAGAGATGGGTCAGTGGTTAAGAACACTGGCTACTCTTGCAGAGGACCTGGGCTCAATTCACAGCACCAATATGGTGGCTAACAACCATCTGTTAAATCCAGTTCCAGGGGATGAGACACCCTCTTCTGACCTCTGCAGGCACTGCATGACACAGTTATACCTACCTACATGCAAGCAATACACTCATATACATAAAATAAAAATAATAAAATATTTAAAAAATAAATCTTTTT
>NW_008330735.1:5582951-5595791 GCF_000622305.1 Nannospalax galili
CCCGGATTCGAATCCCAGCACCCATGTGGCAGCTAACAACTGTCTGTAACTCCAGTTCCAGGGGATCTGACAGTCTTTTCTGACCTCCGCGGGCATTGCATGACACAGGCACACTTACCTACATGCAGGCAATACACACATACACATAAAATGAAAAAATAATAAATAAAATTTTTTAAAAAAGGGATGGTTAGGTGGCAAATTTTATGCCATGTGTATTTTACCAAAGGAAAGAAAAGATATTGGAAGAAAAGGAGTTTCAGTATATGTGAAAGTGAATCAAGAAAGAAGAAAATGGGGCTTGGGAAACAAGACCAGCTCAAGAACAAGACAAAAGGAATCCTTAGGAGAGTGCTGACAGGAGACCTCAGAGGAGCAGCTTGTGCAGTAGGACTGGAGAGCAGCCCTTCCAGACTGGAGCAGACCACAGTCTCCGGACCATGTCTCCAACAAGATGGAAGTGGTTTTGACCTCATGGAGAATACATGTAACCAGCTGGGAGAGAACTTAAGGCCAAATAAACAGTTGCATAAAAGTATAAGCAACTAAACAAAACCTAAGCTTGTCATTCCTGGGAAATTTTAAGAGCTGCTACACAGCTCAGCTGCGAATTGTTTGCATTGGTCATAATAGTGTTAATGGTAACTAGTGATCCAACCAAATTTATGACAAAATTACATTAAAATATTGGACATGAGGAACAAAAAGTAATGGGGATGAATATGGTCAAAGTACATTATATACATGCATGGAAATGTCATAAGGAAACTCATTATTTATATGCTTAAAATTTACTAATAAATTTTTAAAAAGAAGACAGATGGGGCCAGCAAGATGATTCAGCAGGCAAAGGTACTTGCTACCAAGCCTCACAACCTGGAATCCACACATTAGAAGGAGAGCATAAACTCCTAAAATTGTCCTCTGACCACTCATGCACTATGGCACATAAATAAATAGTTTTAAATTTTTAAAAAGAAGGTGGGGCATATGCAAATGAATGCTGAGGTGAGCAAGAACAAAAAAAGTTGAGTTCCTGTATTCCTTGATGGAAGTTGATAGACAAGACCCAAGAGAAAAATCAAGAAGTGGCTTAGATATACGAATGAAATACCAAAAATAATGAAAAGATTATATTTAAAAGATGTTGCCTCCAAGAAGCCTGGAATTGAGCAGGCAGCTCTGAACTTGCTACTTGATAAGCCTTGCAGAACAATCTGACTCCTTCTACCATGTGGATGCAGAAGTTGGGTAAAAATTAAAACGATGTTTTTAAAAGAAGAACGTGCATCTCTTCCAAGTGGTCCAGTTGAAGGAAAACTACTTCAGTCTGTTTCCTCAGATCAAACTTGCTTTTTCTCTCAATCAGTGGTTTTCTGACTGACACCACTATAACTCTTTACATTTGTGCTTATATTTTCTTGAATAGTTAACATTTAACCACTGTGTACACCACTTGTCTGGAGGACTATCACTCATATTGCAAAAAGTAAGGTCAAAAATCTTCCTGCTTCTTAACTGGTGACTGCATTAGCCATTCCTATGGGACCTTATCATCAAAAGGACATGAGACTGTTGTTTTATTTATTTAATTTTTAATACATATTAGTGTATTGCCTACATGTATGTAAGTATACCCATGTTGTGCAATGCCAGAGGAGGACAGAAGAGGGTGTCAGATCCCCTGAAACTGGAATTATGGATGGTTGTTAGCTACCATGTAGGTGCTAGGATTTGAACCTGGATCTTCTGCAAGAACAGCCGGTTCTCTTAACCACTGAGCCATCTCTCCAGCCCAACTGTTATGAGAATGTTATGTTTGCCTTCAACCTTGTGCTGTTAGCACCTGTCAATTGAGCAATGCAGCTGCTGGAAAAAGTCCAGGACCTTCATCACAAGGCTCCATCCAAGCAGAAGCTGGAAAGATGGATTGTAACTTGGATCAAAGGTATCAGTTAGAATTCTTCCATGCAAATGACAGATGCTTAGCTCAAACTAGCTACACCAGAAGCAGAATTGACTGGTTCACCTAACTCAGCCACTCCAAGGGATCTGGTTTCAGGCAAAGATTGAACCTGGACCCAAATGAGTTGTTGAATTGTCTCCTTCTCCATTGTTCTACAGCTCCATTCTTTTCTTCCAGCTTTTCAGCATGGAGTAGTGACAAAGTGAGTGGGTAACTCCATGACTATACATCACAAGTGCAAGGGAAGATGCTGACAGGTCTCTGTGGATTCAGGTGAATGGGTACTATCATTGACCAGGCCTGACTCAGCTTCCAGAAAAGGAAAGATGGGGGAGAGACTGATAGCCTGCCAAAAATAACACCTGTTACATCCCACTCTAATTGTACACACCCATAATGCTGTAGTGGAGATTTATGAGCACCTGGGCCAATTGGCTATGCAAGTGAAAATGCCTCATAAATGCTAAAGCACCATGAAATGTTGGCCGAGTCAGTACCAAAATGTAAGCCTGCACCAGCATAGTCTGGCCAAACTGCAAGTGCTCCTGGATCTCTGCTCTCCGAATGGCTGAAGTTTCTCTTTCCTCCAAGAAGATTCATTTGTCACAGTTTTCCCAGCTATTGGCCTCTTTCTTCTAACAGAGTCTGCTTCCAACTGCAATGAAAAATTTGGCTCATGTGATTTTTCAAAGGAAGTTGCGGGGGGGCGGGGGGGTGTCCAAAGTTGGAATAGCTGAAAACTAAAAACATAATGAATGTGTGTGTGTAATCAGATTGTTCTCAGCATCCTTCACTCTACCATTCCCTGAATCTACTGAGTCACTTTCTTGGCCTCTCTGTCTTCAAATAAGCCAGAGATATTTTGCTGATACTAGCAGCAATTTATTGAGTGATGGTATATTTGTAATGTACTTTTGAGACTGCGTGTAGAGCCCACAGGATTAAGCAATTAATTAGTAGGGAATGTTTTTGGCCATCTAGAAAAAAACAAACCAGATTAATCAACCATCTTTATTGTGATTTTCTGTTTTAGAAGGCTTCTTTTAAACATCTAAGCTTTAATTAAGCAGGAGGTGTTCAGCTAGTGCTGACAGTGGAAAGTAGACTGATTCTTGAGTTTGCTGCTGATAAACTTCTCATGGATGTCAACACTGTGCAATGCCACAATGATCATTGTATTTAAAGACAGCATGGAGGCTGGAGAAACGGCTCAGTGAGTAAACTGCTTGCTACTCAAGCACAAGGACCTAAGTTCAAATCCCCAGCTCCCATATAAAAAGCTAAGTATGGCAGCGCATGCCTGTAATCCTAGCTCTGCAGATATAGAGATAGGAGGAGTTGTGGAGCTTGCTGGCAAGCTAGATTTACCAAATCAGTGCGTTTCAGGTTCAGTGAAAGATCCTGTCTCAAAAAATAATATGGAAAGCAATAGAGGAAGACACCTAACATCAACCTCCAGCCTTCATATGCACATGAACACATATACATGTATACAGCATGCACACACACAGACACACACACACTCACGCATAAGATAGTATGAATGAAGGCTACTCCTTGTGAGTCTGAAGTTTGCTAAGAGGACTTGAAGCCAGATCCTATAAATTCTTTGTAATTCTCATTAGCAATCTTAAGACATGGCTTCCAGCTGGGTGTGGTGGCAGAGGCCTTTAAATCTAGCACTCAGGGGGCAGAGGAAGCCAGATTTCTGTCAGTTCAAGGCCAGCCTGGTCTAGATAGGGAGTTCCAGGTAAGCTGTGGTTACATAGTGAGTCCCTGTCTTTAAAAAAAAAAAAAAAAAAGGCATACAAATCTTTAGCACAGAATTATCAAAGCATGACTATTGGATGATTATCCAAGGCCATTTTCAACCTGCTTTTTCTTTCCCAGCATCGTGTTACTCCCCAAATTCTAGGTCTTTGTTTACCCAGCATCTTCTATAGTCATGTGATTTGGGCAAATGGATGGAAGAAAGTAATGTCTGAGGCCTTTGGGAAAAGGATTCTCCTACCCTAATGAGTTGTAAGATGTATGGGGAGACAGCCATTTTGTCTTCATCCCCCCTGCCTCCTTCCTGTTTGGACCTTGTTTGAGCTGGTCATGTCTAGAGCCCTTATAGCCATTTGTGACTGTTTCTGAGATTACAGCAAAGCAGAAAAAGTGAAGGTCTCTGGAGACATCAGGGACCCACTATGCCAACTGGAATGATCTGCCTTCACATTTCATGTTGCCAGGTTAATAAGTTCCTGCATTTCAACTAATGGCCGTTCTCTTACTTTTCGCCAGAGACAATTTATACATAAATAATTCAAAGAGTGAATTATACACCCAGCCAGCATTCTATAGGCCCTCCTTTCAGACAGCTCAAATTTCCCAATATAGCCCATGTAGCCAATAGAAGCATATCTTGCCCATATTTCCAGAAATGATCACTGGTTGACTTAAGACAGTCAATAAATTCTGCTTCTCTGCCCTCGAGTAAGAATTAGGGTGATCTCAACTTAAGTTGTCCAAAGAGACCAAATTTTTGGATTCTTATATAAACAATGAAAAAGAAGTTTTTTTCTCTGTGTGTGTGTGTGTGTGTGTGTGTGTGTGTGTATTAATGTGTGTGTTTGTGTGTGTATGCAATGCCTATGGAGGCCAGAAGAGGTCATTAGAGCCCCTAGAGCTGGAGTTATAGGTGGTTGCGAGCTATCCAACACGGATTCTGACAGCTCAGCTCAGGTCCTGTAGAGGAGCAGCAAGTGCTCTTAACTACTGAGCCAGCTCTCTAGCCCCTCCCTCACTTTTGATTATGCAAATGTGAAGCCTAGAACTGTTGCAACCATTTTGCCACCAGTAGGCAAGTCAGCCTTTGAATAAAGCTGACACCACAGAAGACCAAACAAACAGGTGGAAGGAAGTTATGGCCATAATAACATCATTGTTCTGGTTACTTTCTACTACTGTGATAAAAACTCTGATCAAAACCAACTTGGGGAGGAAAGGGTTTATTTGGCTTATAAGTCACAGTCCATCATTGAGGGAAGTCAAGGCAGGAACTCAGGGCAGGAACCTGGAGCACAGACCATGAGGAACACTGCTCACTGGCTTGCTCCCCTGTCCTGTGATCAACTTGTTTTATTATACATCACAGGACCACCTGCCCAGGGGTGGGTGACATCACCCATAGTGGGCTGGGACCTCCCATATCACTCAACAATCAAGAAAATGCCCCCACAGACATGGCCTCAGGAGAAATTCCTCAGTTAAGTTTCCATATACCCAGGTGTATCAAGCTAACAACTAAAGCTATCTAGCAAAATTGACCCCTTAACAACTTGACACACAAACACATCACTATTAAACCACAACATTTCCATTTCTTATCCCCAAGATCTCATGTTAATATTAATATTACAGTATAAAACAGTATGCCTTTTAAAGTCCCACAAGCCTTAAAATTTCAAATACTTCAAAAGTTCAAAATCTCTTTAAAAAGTCTCTTGACTCTGGGTTCCTGCAAAATCCAAAACAAATTACATACTGTCTTATTTCAAAGGGGAAGATTTGGGCACACTTAAGCAAAACTAAAGTCCATCAAAGTAGTTCAATATTAGACATCTGGGACTCACTTGTGATCTTCTGGGCTCCACAGGGCTTGGGCAGCTTCACTTCTCTGACTCTGCCATCCACAGCACACACAGCTTGTCTTGTAGGCTCAGGCTGGTTCTACTCCACACCTGCCAATGCCCTTGGTGGTCATCCTATGGTCCTGGAATCTCCAATATGCTGGGGTCTACTGAAATTGAGGCTGCACCTTAACCAATGGGCTCTTCTGGCCTCTGAGTTTGCAAAGCCTCAAATTCTCTCCATGACCTTTTCAATCCTGGGGGTCTTTACTATGACTGCAGCTTCACCTTAACCAATGGCTTTTCCTGGCCCCTCATAGTGCCAAGCCTCAGCTGCTCTCCAGGACCCCTTGTTGCCTTCAAAACCAGTAGGAGACTCTTACATATTACGAAGTCCTGTTTCCAGTTTGAGATGGAGCCTCAGGTTCCCTCTGGACCACTGCTTTGGTGTACTGACCCTGAGGAAATACCTCCCAGAAGATTTCACCTCAATGACCCTGGTCTCTTGTTATGCACAAATGATCTTTCAATCTCAGTTAACCAGCATCAATTGTCTCAATAGAACAAAGGTCACATCAGTGGTTCTGGTCTCTTGCTAGTCATAACAGATTTTTCAGCCCCAGCCAACCAAAAACCATAGATTCTCAATTCAAAATATCATACAAATAGCCCTGATAGTATTTGCTTCTCTTGAAATACCACAAGCCAGATGTCGTTCATCCACATTTCTCTTTAGCATAATGGTTCCAAGTTCCACAGCAACAACTAACAAAGCTCAGAGCACTCAATGACTTTTCCAACCCAAATTTCCAAACACTTCCACAATCCTCCTAAAAATAACATGCTCAGATCCGTCACAGCAATATCCCACAATCCTAGTACCAACTTCTGTTATAGTTACTTTCTTTTGCTGTGATAAAACACTGACCAAGGGGCTGGAAAGATGGCTCAGAGGTTAGGAACACTGACTGCTCTTGCAGAGGACATGGGTTTGAGTCCCAGCACCCACATGGCAGCTAATAACCATTCATAACTCCAGTTTCAGGGGATCCAATGCCTTCTTCTGACCTCCTCAGGCATTGCATGACAAGTATGCACTTACATACATGCAGTCACTACATTCATATACATAAAATAAAAATAATAATTTAAAAAACACACCAAAACCAACTTGGAGGGGAAAGGGTTTATTTGACATACAGTTCACAGTCCATCATCAAGGGAAGCAAAGGCAGAAACCTGAGCACAGACCATGGAGGTTTACTGCCACTTTCCCAATGGTGGCACCACCTACAGTGGGCTGGGCCATCCTACATCACTCAACAATCAAGAAAATGCCCCCACAGACATGGCCACAGGATGAAGTGAAATTTCAGTCCAATGGATAAAAGTCCTCAGTTGAGGTTCCTCTACACAGGCGTGTTAACTTGACAACTAAAGCTATCTAGCACAATCATCAAGGTGTTGAGTCAGCCTGCTTTTGGACTTGCACTTGTATGAGCTCATAAAGTTTCCTTTTTTTTCATCTCTCCTTTGCGTGTATGTGTATACTGTATGTATGTGAACATGTGGAGACCACAGGTTGATATTGGGTGTCTTTTTCTATAGCTCGCCACTTTATTTTTTTCTACATTATTATTATTATTATTATTATTATTATTATTGAGATAGAATATCTTCACTGTACCTATAACTCATTGATTGGCTAGAATGGCTGCCCAGTGAGCTGTAAACATCCACCCATCACCAGACTACCACACACACACACACACACACACACATACACACACACACACACACACACACACACAGACTTGGGATTCAGGCATGTGCCATCCCACCAAACTGTTTATGTATGTGCTGAGGATGCAAGCTCAGATCCCCCATGTTTATATAACAACTACTTTACCCACTGAGCCCTTTCCCCAGCCCATAAATCTCTTTTATTAAGGCTAGTTTGAGTTGTTTTCTGCTCTTTGCAACTTTAGAAGGCATTCTGATTTGGTATGCTTTCTATTTGGACTGGTAGGCAACAGGCAAAGAGGAAAACCAAATGGGAACCTTTAAGAGGCAAAAATATAAACACCCTCCCCCTTATCTCAGCAACATTAGGTAAGTGTGTGGTCATGCGTGCATCTTCTCCTTCACAAATTAATGCTGGAGACAAAAATTATGTATCAAACCATCATGTAATGTGCCCTACCCTTACTTTCTTGGATTTGAGCAAGATAACCTGCCTAATCTGTGGTCTTGTACACATGCAAAATGGAGGTAACAATAGTATTTGTCTCATCAGGATCAATGAGGTCAAATGAGATAATGTCCGTGTTTCTAACATGACCAGTTGATGGGAAGCATTCAGTAAATGCTGGCAATTATGTTTTCTAAGAAGTCCCCTCTCAGCTGAGGACACCCCTCTTACCATATCTTCTGAATGATCTTTGGTTGAAGTGCCATCTTGTTAAGAAGCTCACCCCTCTTCTTTTGATAAAAGAAAGTAAAATAAGATTTCTCCAGGTTTCCAAGATGGTCTCGAAGCGCCTTATCAAACACAAAGGTCCCCTGGAACATCCATCCCACCTTTCAAAAGGGTTCCAAATACCTAGAACAGGACAGATTCTCATGCTCTGTGAAGGGGATAAGGGATCCCCTACCCCCAGGAATCTAGAACTCGCCCTATTTGTGGCAGTATATCAGCCCCACAGCCTCCAGGGGAAGAAAGCCCAACTCACTCCATCTCCCAGAAAAGATCAGGTTAGATTAGTTGGGACCTGGTTGGGAGAGTAAGAAGCCAAACACAGAGAAGGAGCCCTGGAAACGGGATTCATGGAGCAACTATGACTTCATCCCTGGACAAGGATGCCATTAAAAGCAGAAGTATTTAATGATCACCATTTCCCACTGCTATAAAAGACTTAGAGCGAGGGCCCAGAAAGCTTGGTTTCCAGCAACGTTCTGATCTGACAGGACCTTAAAATGCCTCCTGGAGTCAAGTTGGAGAGAAAATTTCTTAAGGTAACTGAGTGCAAGCAAATAAGTAAGCACAAAGAATGCATCCTAATTGCCAAAAGGACTATGGCCAAGACTCCAAAGGAAGGGGGGAGGGGGCTGAAAAAGAAAGCAGAAACACTGTGATAAGAAAAGAAGGGATGTTCATTTTCAAGCAGGAGATAAGATACGGATTAAAGTTCATCCTCAGAATAGTGTAGCAAGAAACTTTATAGCCAAAGTGACTCCCAACCGGAAAAGCCCCTGTTGCTCCGATCTCTTTGAATTATAGGGAAAACTAATTGGATCTTCATGTTTACCACGGAGGAGACCGAGTGCTACTCAGGATGTAAATCCTGGAGGTACTTTAAAAGGACAACGGTGACCTTTACAAGCCTCTAAACTTATGGATCTGTAAGGGGAAAGAAATTGATTTCCTGACCTTTGACTGGTTCCTCATCATTTTTTTGCCCTCCACCCAAAAGCCCCCAATCCCATCACTCTCTTCCTGGTGTTATTTTTCTGACTGTTCTTTCTGTCCCTTGGTCAGTCCCAGAGGAAGGTAATAGCCTGTTGTCCAGTCCAGACCGGAGAGAAGCCAGTCTGGGCTGAAGAACAGCTCTACCAGCTCTACCAACAACAGCCCAGATGAAGCCTAGGACTCTTACAGGGTCCCCTGTCTGCAGAAGCTAGTCCCTTATCTGCAACCCTGTGACAATAAGACAAGCTGTCCTGCTCAGGCACACTCTGTGTGCTGGGTATTGTGAAATGTATGTAGGCATCCTAATTCATCCTCACAGCAGCCCTATGAGACCGAGACCTTTTGTCTACACACATCTCTCTTCACAAATCAGGAAACTCCCATTTCCCAGGCTCTTTCTGATCCCCTTCTGCCTGCTTTCTTCAGCCCACCTTCCCTAAGAGCAGAGAGGCAATTAGTGGTGATAAATAGAACACAGACCAGTTGAGCTCAGTTTGAGGGCTGGTGGGACTGTGATTATAACAATGGGGATGCTGAGGCCAGGAGAAGGTAACTATTTGTTACAGTCACAAATCCTAGTGGGCTCCCAAATGTAAAGCCAGGAGCCCCCTCACCACTGGCCTACACAGCATTTTCACTCACCCTTGCTTGGTCACGGAGACCAGGGTGATTCACCACCCTTCAGGAAGAAGGGATTCTCCCAGAGTCATCTGGTACCTTTAGTATCAGAATCCACAGGGTGAAGAGAGGGAAACTTGGAGGTCACTTTGAGAATGAAGAGGACAGAGAATGGGAGTGGTGGAAATATAGGGCAGATGCTAAGTGATTCATCATCATGAATTTAACCCTAATCCTCACCCAAAGGTGACCCTTCTTAAAGTAAGGAGAGGGTCTGCAGCATGATTTGAAATGTGATAATTCATGGGCTGAGCTGGGTCCCCAAATCACGACTCTGGTATGCAGATAGTTGCTAGCCATGTCTCCTGCTTTTAGCCATTTGTTGGTAAAGATCAAGATTTTTGTCATTTTTATAAATCATTTGCACTATTTTTTAACAACTCAGATCCATATTTTAAAAATAGATTTATTTATTTAAAGAGAAACTTTGAATCAGTACTATAAGTTGAAGTATTATTTTCCATAAATGGAGGCATAGTAAACAAAACAATGTAAACAAAGCAGTACTATTAGATTCTGGCCACTGATAGACTGTCACAGGCTCTAAGCTTGAGCTTTGTTAAAAAGAAAGGCTACACGAAGCTCTAGGTATCAAACACAGGGCTGAGTAGAGGTTATCTCCTTGATCTAAACCAGGATGCATCAACAGAGATGCATCATGAAATCAAGCCAAGAAGCAAAGCTGTCCCTATTCCTGACTTCAGGCAACTCTGTGACTTCATGTTTCCTCAACGACAGCACAGCTACATCCAAGAAGTCCAATTCTGTCATTTATGGTGACTACTTTGCAGATGAGGCTCAGTTTCCCTCATATGCAAATGAGGAGGTAGATCAAATAATGTCTTCCAGCCTGAGAGTCTCTTTCATCTGTGACAAGTAAACCCGTATCAGATGTGGGGTATGGGGCCATTCAAATGGAACAAGAATGAACCATAACTTGGAAGGAGATAGAGAAGGAAGCAGCAGCATTTCTGAGTACTGGGGAAGGCTGGGGTATGAAAGACACAGTGATTCTCATTCAGTTTCTCCAAGGGCTACAGAAGAAACACGCTCATCCCAAGAATGTGCACATGGCAAAGTTGTAAAACTTGAATTCCTTTCTAATCAACACTCGGGTTTCAGAGCTCAATTATCTGATGTGCAAAGAGAAAATTAGTCTTGATCATCCTTTTGAAAAATCATACCTATTTTCAGTTATGGACATCCTGATTAGAATTGTTTCTATCCGACTGAGAAATGGTTTGAGACAATGATCAACAACCTGGGTTCTGGAGTCAGCCTGAATTTCAAGCGTGAATTCTTTCACTTACAAAGGATTAGTGTGGGGGAAGTAAAGCCCATCTTAAAAGAAGGTTTCATAGCAGGGGAGCAGAGGCAGGAAGGTCTGTAAGTTCGAGGCTAGCCTGGTCTACATAGCACGTTCCAGGCCAGCTGGAGCTACAGGGAGACACTGTCTCAAAAAGACCAAAAAAAAAGGTTAAACTTATGTGACATTCACACAGATGCATAAAATGTTTATACACACACACACACACATAAAATGATATTACTTGCAGCATGTAGCAAGCAGTAAGTGTGTGAAAACATTAGTTACTAGTATTTCCTGTTCATCTTGGCCCTTCTGCTTACATGTTCCAAGGCAGTGTCTCTGCCCTGTCTCCACCCAGTCGAATCCTTTCTCATCTTCTCATGCCCTGCTGTCTCAACGTGTTTGTCTCCATGTCTATGATCAAATACAGCTGACACTCAAGGATCTACTGAGTTGTATAGAGGCCTTTGCAAAAGGTGAAAGCTGCCTTTTGCTAAGAAACAGGCAAGATTTTTCCAGAGGTATGTGCATTGCCTTCAAGCTGGCTTCAGAAGAACCTGACCCCACAGTTCTTTATAGATGAGAGATGTTCATGTAGTGTATGCCTCCTTACAGGACTTAGCTGACACGGTTCCTACTTTGCTAAATTAAAATGGGGGAAAAGAGCATAATTTCCCACTTCTGGTTCATTTCATCTCAGGATAAGACAGAGAAAAGAGGATGCAAGTTTCCTAGCTGCCCTGGTTTTCTTCTTGGATTCATCTTTGTGTGTTTACCAAATAGACACAGTGGGTGCCTTAGCAACACACACAGGATTAGCCTCTGCTGCTGTCCGAAAGATATATGAATTGCTGAGCTGCTGATGAGAAAGATCCATGAAGAGTTTTTTAATTGGTTTAGTAAGATTATTTCCAGTCAACAATTCCCTAGTTTAGTGGTAGAAGACAGATCTGTTTTCCATAAAAGCTAAATGCCAGACTTTTGAATCACTCTGAATAAAAACCATTCCCTTAAAAGAGTTGCTTGCTATCATTTGTTTTACAGCAAAAAAATAAAATAAAATAAAGGTTGGGATAGAAACTATTATCGCAGAATGGTGGGCTGAGGAGGCACCACAGAGATAAGAACACAGGGCTCTTAGTCCAGCTACTGCTTCGGGATGTGCCGTCCTCATTGGAAACAAGTAAATAAACACAAGCCAAGTTGCCCTAGTTGCTTCCACCAGCTCAAAAAAAAAAAAAAAACCACACACACACACAACTGTTCCCTCCTGCTTTAGAGCCCTTTTTAGCTAGAAAATGCTTTCTTGACTAATTCTGTATGCTCTTCAGAGCATCCCTTTGAGGCAAATCAGGTAAAGGAAGTAACATCCCAACATCACAAATGCCTATCCACTGACACATGGATACATGAAATGCATATTTAAGGTGTTTCTAGTTCCCTGTCTAGAACTTGTAATGCTAATTACTCTTGCCTTTACTTCTCCTTCACATCTCCTATTCATGATTCAAGGATTTCTTTTCCCCTTAGAGATAAGAGTTATGCAATTTGGGACTCTTAGATAGACCCACTGAAGGGGTACTCCAGTTGCCTCACCCTGCGTCCCTGTTCAGCATGGGAGAAGCCAGAGCAGTCCACGTCCCGATTCCCTATTGGCAATTTGGGTACCCTCTTCAGAGGATGGTGTGATAAGAACAGGAGGTAGGAATTGGCTAGGCAGTTGGGATAAAAATACCCCAAAGAAAAGTAGGCAGTTTCTTGGCTAAAACTCACAATCTCCTTGGGCCTCTTAGCAGCACAATCT
>NW_008330735.1:5595983-5610388 GCF_000622305.1 Nannospalax galili
AACACCTTATATGCATGTATGAAATTCTCAATAAGTTATTTATTTAAATAAATAAATAAAATGGCAGGAAAAAAGAATTCTCACAAAAAAAGGTGTGGGATATGCTAGGAAATAAAAAGGCATAAAGTGCTGACACATGCTACCACACTGGTCACCTCTGGCATTGTGCTAAATGAAAGAAGCCCATCCTGGGGCTGGGGATGTGGCTGAGGTGGTACAGTGTTTGTCTAGCCTGCACAGAGCCTCCAGTACCATGTGAGCCAGTCATGATGGTGTACATGCCTGTAACCCCTGCAGTCAAGAGGTGGAGACAGAAGGATCAGAAATTCAGTCGTTCTCTACTATGTATGGAGTTTGAAGCCGTCTGGGCTAAGGAGAGATTGTCTAAAAATGGGTGAGGAGGAAGAGGAAGAGGAGGAGTGGGGGAGGAGGAGGGGGGAGGAGGAGGAGGAGAGGGAGAAAGAGACAGAAGCCAGTAACAAAGAATCAAATATTAGATGATTCAATTTATGTGAAGAGTTCGGAATAGTCAAATCTACAGAGACAGAAGATAGCTTGCCAATGATCTACTTGGAGCTGAGGGAGTATGGTGAGATTGAGGTTGGACATGGCAAGGCATTCAGGGTTTCTTTATTCAGGCAGTGAATGTGTTCTAAAATTGGTTGTGGTAATGGTCACACAACACTTTGACACCATTGAATAGAATGCATGAAAAGGGTGAATGGTTTCTCATGTCTCAGTAAAGCTGTGTAAAGAAAAGAGAGGAAACATGGTGGCTGATTCCTACACTGGATGTAAGTTCTGTTCTCAGCACTGCTGCTTGCATTCTATGCCCTTAGTCAAGTTACTCTTCTTCAATCCCAGCTGCCCCTCTGAAAACCAGAGGCAATGATGCCTCCCTTAGAGAGTTGTGCAGAGGATCTGATGCATAAAGTGCATTGCACTGCACTTGTTTTTAGTGCTGATAAAGGGCATCTGTGATTGCAGAGGTGTTGCAGATATAGTGACTGAGATTCAGAGACGGGAGATGCCTTGGGAAGGATGGGAACTGAACCCACTGGCCTCTACTGCAGAACTCATAGTGGCCTTCTTCCTGAGGCAAAGCAGAAAAGGAGAAAGAACATCAGGCTGGGAGGCAGAACTGTGCTTTCTTCTTGCTCATTGAGTCCCTGTCACAAGCTATATTTTTGCAGGTGATGAAAACACAGGAGTGAGCTCGTGGTTATGATCCTGGCCCTCAGATAATTCACAGATTA
Organism: Nannospalax galili; assembly: GCF_000622305.1. Lineage (NCBI taxonomy): Eukaryota > Metazoa > Chordata > Mammalia > Rodentia > Spalacidae > Nannospalax > Nannospalax galili. The sequence goes on from NW_008330735.1 coordinate 5,597,240, forward strand.
GCAATCAAGAATGCTAGATTAGTAGGCAAGTGGACCAGGAATAGACTGAGGGCTCTACCATGCACCTGCTTCACAGTCCTGGCACATTGTTTTACTTCTCTAAAATCCAGTATCTGCAGATGTCCAAAAAGGATAATAGTACAATCATGCCACATGACATTATAGCAAATCACAAGTATCACAGTACATACCACAGAGTTTAGGAATACAGTTGTTTATACATGTGGACTTGGGCCCATCATGCTGCATTGTCTACATAATCTCAAAACTGTCTAATGACATATTTCTCAAAATGAATTCCCATCACTAAGCAACCTACGACCATGATGCATAACCTATGAAATTGGTATGTTTATTTATTTATTTATTTATTTATTATCTATTCATTTATTTATGTTGTGGTGCTATAGACAGAACCCAAGACCTTGTGCATACTAGGCAGGTGCTCTGTCCCTGAGCCACACCCTCAGCCCTGGTGTGACAATTTAATTAAATTATCTTGACAACATACTAAAATCTAGTACCTGACATACCAATAAACATGAAAGAAACAGTTTAACCTAAACACTTAGTAATGAAAACAATAATTTATATTTAGTATTCACATAATTACTAATAATAAATGATGACTAACTGAAAGGATCAGTGATAATAAATGTCACTATTGTTATAGTATTAAATCTAAAGGATCATTGTAGCTTTGGTGGAAGATAATTCAGAGTAAGTTATAAGTTATTCAACTTTTCTGAGATTATATCTTTACAAATACAAGATATTAATATTATCCAGATTTTTATGTCTGCTGGATAAGAAATGCATGTAATAATCAGTTTTGATATGGAATTATTATCTTCATTCCATGAAAACAGCAATGCTTCGAACTCTTAGCAAACCAAAATATTGCTTTGTTTTGCCTCAAATAGCAAGCCATTCTAAATTACAACCCTGGGAAATGAAGATGATAGTAAATTACTCAGGCCTCCCCTGGCCAGGGGGCCTTTGGGTTAGGGTTCAGGTAGTAAGTCCTAGAGTAAGTGGACGTTTGGCCCAGCTGCAGATTGATGAGTGACAGGAGGAGCTGGTTATTTGATCCCCAGGAAATGTCTCTGGGTCGGGGTCAGTGTTACCAGCTTTTGAATCAACAAGGCAGCACCTTTCAAGCCAGAAAGTTCAATTCTATTTATCAAGTGAGAGAAGCAACAAGCCTGATGCCAGCCAGTGTGTGCTGAGCCTTCAGCCAGCTCGGGTGTAAGAGGGAAGCAATGGGGCACTGCAGAGGTGTCCTGGAATGCCCATGGTGTTCCTTCCTCAGGCCTCCCTCATTCTTCAAGAGCATCACCACGTTATACCACCTGTTCAGGGAGATAAGCACCAGACACTGACTATTCCATAATCTTATACTGGACGTTTCCCAGGACCAGGTGCTGTTCTAGGTACAGAAAGTATGAATCCATGCACAGGGCCAGACAGACTCTGACAAATGGAACAATGAAGGAGACAGTGCCCACCTGACAGTGTCTGTAGTCTAAAAGGGGAGGGAAAGAAATCAGTATTCATTGGATGATTTAAAAAAAAAAAAGTATGAGAGAAGATTACAGAGTGCTAATCTGGTAGAATCTAGGGTGGCTTCCCAGAGGAGGTGATGCTCTGGCCAGAGATGAAAGAATAAGCAGAAGTCAGCCATATGCAAATGGAAAGGAAGGATGCAGGCAGATGGAGCAACATGCTTTAAGTCTAGGTGTAGAACAAAATAGAAAATAGTTCCATTTGGCTGTAGGAAAAAAAAAACAATGGAGATATGTCAGAAACAGAGTTTTTAGAAGGTTGGCTGAGGCTTCCTATCACCAGTGTGCTCACAATGCTGTTGTATTCCCCACCCCCCACCCCCCTGCCCTGCCAGGATGCTGGTGTATGGCTGGAGAGAAAGGGTAAAGGAAGAGGTGTCTAATACCAGAGACCACAGCAGCTAGCAGAAGAAACAGCCAAGGATCCATTCTGCTCTCTACTGCTGGGGACCCTGCTTCCCAGCTAAGGCAGAGTCTCATTTCACTTAGAAGTATCTGTACGCCCAAACCTAGGACACTGCAAACAATTACATGAAAGAGAAACAGTCATCCAACATGCGTTCTCTTAGTGACCCCTATGATCAGAACTTGAAGTCCAAACACCTTTTCCTTTTCCTCCTCCCTTCTACAGCATGTGGACTTAGACTTTGAAGTCGCCAAGAACTCCCCATAGAGACCTCTGGAGGCAGGCTAGCCTCATATCAAGGAAACAAAGCCAAGTCATACTTCCCTGTTATCCTTTTGGTAACTGTCCCAGTTTGTGTGTTGTGTGGCATCCCAAGCTCTCTCTGGGCTCCCTTCTGAAGCATTCTTTTGACTTGTTTCCAGTAAACCATTGCTAAGATGTTGGTGCAAGGCACTAGAGTGGCGGACAGAGGATGCTCAGGGGACCAAATAACATGGTAGCCAGGGAAGAGATCCTGACTAGAGGCTGCTGGCTTCCCTTACAGAGTGAGAAAGATTTGAGAAAGAGATGAGACAATGATGAGCTGGTTTGAAAGGGTCTACCCAGGCCATGCACGTGTATTTATGCCTCTATGCTTGATTGAGAATAGAGTGATTTAGAGCAACACTTTACAAACCCTACACACACACACACACACACACACAGAGAGAGAGAGAGAGAGAGAGAGAGAGAGAGAGAGAGAGAGACAGAGAGACAGAGAGACAGAGAGACAGAGAGAGACAGAGAGACAGAGAGAGAGACAGAGAGAAACAGAGAAACAGAGACAGGGAGAAACACAAACACACAAATCACCATGTGAGCTTGCTCCAATGCACCTCCTGATTCACTGTGTTGGAGACAAGGCTTGAGATCTGCAGTTCCAAGAATCTCCAGACATTTCTGTTTGTTGTCTGTTACTGTCTGGCCAATTATCCCCAAACTTAGTAGTAGAAAAAAACAAATGTTTAGTATTTCACACAGTTTTTGAGGCAGTATATCTGGAACCATGGAACACTTCCTGGACCAGGTTTTCTTGTGAGTCAGCTGAGCTCTTGTCTCTACCAGGTTCAGACATGATGTAGTTGGAAAAGGCCTCACTCCTTACCATGTGGGCCTCTTGATGCTGCTCAGAACATAGAAGTCATGGTGGTTTTCACTCAGAATCCTAGAAGGGACATGCTATTGCTTCTACCATAGTCCCTTCATTGGGAGGAAGCAATCAACTTCAGCTCATTCAAGAAAGAAGGAATAATCTCTACCTCTTAAAAAGATGACATAGTAGCCAGGCCTGGTGGCTCAGACCTGTTGTCCCAGCACTCGGGAGGCAGAGGCAGGTAAATCTCTGTGAGTTCAAGTCCAGCCTGGTCTACATAGTGAGTTCCAGGCCGAAAAAAAAAAAAAGGGCCCTTTTTTCAAAAAAAAAAAAAAAAAAAAAAAAAAAAGATGACATAGTTCAAAATTATCCCAAATACATTGCTGCTGGGCCTCACAAGAAGGGTATTTTTTATTTGATTTATTGTTTTCATTGTGTGTGCATGTGTGTTTTCAGGTATGTGTGTGTGCAGCTGCACAAAGTGTGTGTGTGTGTGTGTGTGTGTGTGTGTGTGTGTGTGTGTGTGTGTGTGTGTTTGCACATGGGCTTGGAGACCAGAAGACAACTTCAGGTGTCATTTTTTTTCTTAAAAAAAAATTTATGTGTATAAGTTTATTGCCTGCATGTATGTAAGTGCACCCGTGTCATGCAATACTCACAGAGTTCAGAAGAGGGTGTCGTATCCCTTGGACCTGGAGTTACAGGTAGTTGTCAACCACTGCGTAGGTGCTGGGAATTGAGCCCAGGTCTGCTGAAAGAGCAGCCAGTGCTCTTAACTGCTGAACCATCTCTCCAGCCCCAAGATGTCACTTCAGGAGCTGTCCACATTTTTTTTTAAGATAAGGTCTTTCATTGTCCTAGAGATCACCAAGTAGACACCGCTAGCTGGCCAGTGAGCCCCACAGTCCTCCTGTCTCTACCTCAAGAGTGTGGGAATTAAAAGTACATGCCATCACTCTTGGTTTTTCATGTGGATTCTGGAGCTCCAACTCTGGTCTTCATGCTTGCACAGCAAGTACTTTACCGACTGAGCCATCTTCCAAGCCTGAGTCAAGGTTTTGGAATACAACGTCCATAGTCACACTGTTGACATTGACATAGCTCACTGGCACTTGCTCCCATTCACTTAACCACTCACTACCTCATCTGAAAAGTCATGAAGCATTGTTGCCTTTGAGAGGATGCACAGAATCTACTCAGCATAATATCTCACACGAGTGCTAGATTAGTAGTAACCATTGTTATTACCCCTAATGTTATCAGACAAACTGATCTGCTTCTCAGTGGTAGGACCAGGGGTTTCAGACTCGGCTGTCTCTGCCCAGAAGGTTGTCTTCTGTCCCTTAATACAGAAAGGTAAGTACTGAATTGTCCCAAGATTCCAAAGATCTTGTCCCTTCTCCCTGTCCTCCAACCTCTCACACAGGGGCTGGGCCACTAGGTGGGGTGAAGGGAGCAATAACTGGACAGCATGACACCAGTATTGGGGGATGGCACAGAAGTTTTAAGGTTGTTGAAGGGTCATCTTGGAACAAGATCCACAAATGGCAGTCACTGGAAATGGACTCTGATAATCTGCATCGATAAACTACCTTCTAGGACAATTCTATGCTCACAAGAGTTTGTGAAACATTACAGGCAGATGCAAGAGATTTACTTACTCACCTACCCCGGCCCCTTCCACTCCCCACAAAATGAATGGGCTTGACTTTGAGATCCTGAGGACAATAATGAGCTGTCCTCCTGGGGCCCTGTCTGAGGCCAGAGCTGGACTGGCCCTGGGGTTGACCCAGTGCAGAACTTCTGTCCTGGTGACTAATGAGCCAGTCCAGCCCAGCCTGACTGCGGTTTGTCTGCAGGCCCCATGACAGGCCCATCCACCCAGATAACCACAATCTTGCTTTGTGGGATCAAATACTGGCTCAGGATTTATGAGTCCAAAAAACAACATGGCTGTGCTCAAGAGGTGACAGGGTGGGGGTGAAGGCAGGGTCCTTCTCCTTCTAAAGCCTTGGCTCCTTACCTAGCTTCAGGCTGCAGGGCAAGCCAAGAGGATAGCCTGCTGCTTGTTTAGGGGTAGGAACAAGGTCAGCAGACCAAGGAACAGCAAAGCAGCTGTTCTGTGTCTCCACTCAGTTTCTTCCACTCTGTCAGAGGCTAAAATCACAGCCTAGGCCATGCCGGTACATTTTGTCATCTTAAAATTCCAGGACAAAATGAAAATTTTTAGAGTAGCCTTCTCCCAGTCTGTAATCAGGGCATGAGAATGTTTGTTGTTATTACCCCTTAAACCCCTGGAGCGAATGGTTCGCTTAGGGCTGAAGTGCTGCAGGCCTGAGTTGCAACTTCCAAGTAGACATCTTTCTGTCTCTTTCCTTTAGGAACTTGAGTTTGTGGTGAGCTATAGCTTTTAGAAACAAGAAAGCATAGGGAGACCCATCCAAGTTTCCAGGTGGCAAGGCAGAGTTCATTTGTTCGTTGAAGTGATTTTGATGACATAGTACCCATCACTCTCTTCTCAGGCAACAACCAAACCAGTGATGGAGTTGACATTCTGAGAAATTCTAGCAGAGACACATAATAAATAGGAACATACAAATTAACAAGACAGGGGATGAAGAGATGGCTCAGTCATTAAGAGCACTGGTTGTTCTTGCAAAGAACCCCGGTTCGATTCCCAGCACCTACCCAGTGGCTAACAACCATTTATAACTCCAGTTCCAGGGGAATCTGACACCATCTTCTGACCTCCAAAGGCATTGCATGACACACATACACTTACATACATGCAGGCAATAGACTCATACATTTAAAATTAAAATAATCAAATATTTTAAAAAACAAATTAACAAGACAATGTCCACTTGTGATAAAGCTGGACTGCAGAGTTGCTGGAAGGGCTTCTAAAGATCATGAACCTGTGGTTTGGTTGGAAGAAACAAATGACTAAAAATTGATTTGCAACACGGATTTTAAGTTCTAACAGCAGGGCTGGGTTGGGGGAGGCCTCAGTGGGTAAAGTGCTTGCTGCACAAGTGTGAGAACCTGCATTCAGATGCCCAGAGCCCACATAAAGCTAGACACAGTAGCATGCACCCACCCAGCATTCCCATGGGGTAATGGGAGGTGGAGACAGGAGAATCTCTTAAAGCTCATGGGCCAGTTAAGCTTGGCACATACAACAGAGAACAAGGAGACCCTGACTCAAAGAAGGTGGAAGACAAGGACCAGCTCTAGGCTGTCCCCTGACCTCTCCATGTGTTCCATGGCTCTCACACACATGCACACATACAAAAACATTTTTAAGTTAGAATCACTCTTCTACAATGGTTGCTTGACTAAGGACAATCTTTTTCCCCTTTTTCTACTTTCTTTTTGGTTTGGACGGAAGAGCATGCAGCCTCCAGGCCCAGAAAGCCCAGGAATAGCAGGGCTTTTACTTCAACAATTTCTCTAGTCGGGTTTTATTGCTTTTGGCTGAAAGCTGCTGCAAAATTTACAGAGCAAAGAGAGGTACAATTTGGTCTACCGAGTAAGTCACTGAGGTAGAGTGAGTTTCTATGCTCAAAGGTACTTAGCATTTAAAGGCAATTTCATAAAAGCCATTATTAGACTAATATATCACAATAGCAATTCAGCAAGGATGTCTGGAAGTTTGAGATGTGATTTCAGAGCTGTCAGCTCTGAAAGCCTTGCACATAAGGTTGGGATGATTTTGCTTATGCATTTTGGAGGTGATACAGCCCTGTGAGACCTGAAGAATGCCATGAACCCTGGAAAACACAGACGTGTGCACTCGCATAAAACCCCAGGGTCTGTGAACTCCTAAAGTCCGTCCATGGGGTCCCCTGGGGCCCCATGGACCCCAGTTTCCTGATGTAAAATTTATATTCGTGGAATTTTATCCAAGGTACTTTTAAATGGAAAAAAATGCAGATGGTATATAAAGCATGATTCTCCTTGCTTTGAAAGTTACACAGAAATGAACAGTTGATATCTGAAAAGAGCAAGAGAAAATGAAAGGCCCATTTTCACCTTTTATTTTTTATACATCATTTAGAATTGTTTTATCCAGCAAATAAACATAAGTATAATAAATACTCCATATTTTTGTAATAATAAGTTTCTTAAGAAATGAAACCTTCAAAAAATTAGAAATCATAACAAAGTCTGAATCATGGACAGCATTTTGCCATTTCTGGGTAATTGATTCTGACTGAGACCAGCTACTTAAAGGAAAATGTAGTGTGGGTCAGAAAAAAAAAGGTTAGAAGGAGGTCATATGGAAGCTATGTCTCAGGTCTCGTTCAGTGCAAGGCTGCTAGATTTAGAAGAGTTCACCTGGGTAGCCAAGGAATAATCTGGAAATATATTTCTGATAGTTTGTCTAAAATGAGAAGAGACCAAATTGGCCATGTAAGATAGCCTCTTCTGATCACTTGAGGTTAAATTGGGATCCACACTGCAGAGACTAACAACCTGAAGCATTATAACCTAAATCTCTGTTTTCAGAGACTAATGACAGGACTAGCCCCACCTAAATCCTTGTCACAAAGGAATGGAGCTGGAAAAGAAAATAGTAGTGATCAACCCAGACTCCATAGTCTCACATCTGGACATATTTCACAGAGAAATCCTGTGTTTGGAGATTTCCAATCATGCACATATGAATCTTCATAGAAAGGAAAAGAAATCGGGGATAACATATTCCAAATAATGAGCCCTTTCTATCTGACTCAAAGCTGTTCCCTAATGAAGTGGTGAATAGGTCTCACAAAAGTACTACAATACTTCGTATTCAGAAATCATTTATTGCCTCAGGGATTGCTTTTTACAAACTCATAAAGCTTAGCTATATGAGTTTGTAAAAACTCATGAGAACCCAGTTATGCTACGAGGAAAGAGACCATGTCTCTTTTGAGTTACATTCTGGCCTGTCTTTGCTATTTTCTTTTACTACTTTGAGCTTTTGGCCCAAAGTTGCTGCAAATTTTACAGAGCAAAGAGAAGTACAGTGTGGTCTACTGAGCAGGTCACTGAAGTAGAATGAGTGTCTATGGTCAAAGGCACTTAGCATTTAAAGGTAATTTCATAAAAATTGAACATGTCACAATAGCAATTCAATAAGGATGTCTGAAAGTCTGAACTGTGATTTCATAGCTGTCACCTCTGAGAGCAGGTCTGGCCCAGCTACTGCTCTGTTTCTCTCTTGACTTGGGGAATGGAGGACAATTAGATTTACTAGAAACATCGACCCTCTGTGTACTCGGTCCATCCTCTTGATATTGAGGTGGACAGTGGATTAATCTTCACTCTTCAAAATGGCTTCTCTAAGATGATGAGAGAATGGAAGCAGTGATGTTGATTATTATTAGTGTGATCACGATGACATGAGCAGAGCTGCTGTGAGACAAGGGTATCTGCAGCTATCTGACATCTGTGGTAACAGTGACACATCTGTTCTACCACCAGAAAGGCACTGAGGGGGTTAGGATCATTCTTATCTTTCCTATCTTTCATTCCTAGTCCTTCCTTGGGACCAAAGCTATCAGAGGGTATGGGACAGCCCGTAATATCAATAGTCCCCATGACTTCATTATTACAAGCTCTGACTGTTACCACCTTATATAGAAATCCCTTAACATATTTTTTAACTTAATGATAGAGCAAAAGCTATTCCCACACTAGAAACCACATTTTGAATTTGAATCTTTTCCAAGGCTAGCAACATGAAGTGTGACCCTCTCTGGTGACTCTGGGCTCCAGGCAGCCTAGATCATTTGATCATGAAGGGAAACAATTGATACTCTACAGTGTGTTGTGCTGATAAGCTATGATGTTTGAAAGATTAGCTGTATTAAATGTGTTTTCCACTTACAATGTTTTCAGCTTATGGTAGGTTTATTGGGATAGGAGCCCATTTGTATTCTTTCCCAGCCCACCCAGTGCAGCCTCACATGTCATGAGCCATGTGCTGGATCACTTGAGTTATCAACTTGACATATATGGGAAGAGGGAGCCTCAGCTGGAGAATTTCCCCTATCAAATTCGACCGTGGGCATGTCTGTGAGACATTTTCTTGATTGTTGAGTGATGTAGAGGGTCCAGTCCACTGTGGGCAATGCCACCCCTGGGCAGGTGGTCCTGGGTTTTATAAGAAAGCAGGCAGAACACAGGCCAGAGGGAGCAAGCCAGTAAGTAATGTTCACTCCATGGTCCCTGCTTCATTTCCTGTCTCCAGGTTCCTATCCTGCCTTGGTTTCCCTCACTGATAGACTGACACTTGGAAGAGTAAGGTGAAATAAACCACTTAACTAATTTGATCCTCACGATAAACTAATGAAATCTTGATTAGTATCTCTACTTGGCAGTTTAGGAAACTGAGGATTCAGGAGATCAAGGGAATTTTCCCAAGCCTACGCTGTATGAATGGAGGAGAAGGTACTTCAGATCAGGTCTTCTGAACCCAGGTCCAATGCCCTTTCCTGTTCACTAGACAAGAGTAGGCAAGTAACAAAATACCATCCACCATTGAACAAGCAAGTGTCCCTGGGCAGAGCAAAGGAAATATTCCTCTGCAGGAGAACAAAGCTAACAGTAGTCAGCTAGCATGTTTGTGGTGCTGACTCCAATCCAGGCTAAGGCCCAAACACTTCAGGATTATTCTTCCTTCTGACCTCCATAGCCACCACTTTTCTGTTGGAATGACCAAAACACTTGACAGAAAGTTTTATTTGGGCTCATGGTTTCAAAGAGATTTCAGGCCATCATGGTGGGTAAGCCACAGTAAGAATAGCTTTGTTCGTGGAGGTGGGAGCATGCAGTGGCTTGTTTACACCTTGGAGAACCAGATAGCAAAAAGTAGAGAAACAGGCTGGAGAGATGGCTCAGCGGTTAAGAACACTGACTGTTCTTGCAGAAGACCTGGGTTTGAATCACAGCACCCATATGGCAGCTAACAACTGTCCATAACTCCAGCTCCAGGGGATCTGACAGCCTCTTCTGTTCTCCGCGGGCATTGCATGAGGTGGGTGCACTTACATGCAAGCATAACACTCATGCACATAAAATAAAAATAATAAATAAAATATTTTTTAAAAAGAATAGAGAAACTGGAACCAGAAGAAGAGATAACCTTCAAAATCCCACCTCTAGGGATTTACCTTGGCCAGCGAGGCCCCATCTCCTAAAGATTCCACAGCCTTCAAAATGACACTACAGGGTCTGCAAAGATGGCTCAGTCAGTAAGGTGCTTGATTGTGTAAAAAGCCAGGCACAGTGGGGTACACTTGGAATCCCAACTCTGAGGAGGTAGAAACGGGCAGATCTCCAGCGCTTGCTAGTCAGACAGCTTAACTTACTTGGTGAACTCCAGGCCAGCGACATATCCTATTTAAAAAAACAAGGTGGACAGTGCCTGAGTAAAGACATCTGAGGTGGACCTCTGACCCCATTCACGCACCCACACACTCCTGCACCCACCCACCCACCCACACACACACACACACACACACACACACACACACACACACACACACACACACACACACACACACACACACACACACACAAAATAGCACACCACAAGCTAGGGATCAGAGTCCAATCACACTGTCACCCTAAAGAGAAAGGAGCATTATTGTCTTCATTTTTTGGACATGGGAACTGAGGCTCTGAGAAATTGAGTGACTTGCTCACGATCACAGACAAAAAGTGGATTTCCTCCAGGCCATGGGGCTGTGGAGGTCCCAACTCCTAACCACCACACTTGCCTCTCCTGCCCAGTGGGCTTGTTCATCATCCCATTTATCAGACAACTGCTGCTGGTCCTGAGGCTCTCAGGACCCCTTGGCTTGGTAGCAGGTCAGTTGATTGAATCAAGCTGAATACTTCCACCTCATCTGTTATCACCCCTTATGTTATGGAGCATTAGGGGCCTAAGAGCCCTTAAACCGGCAACACAAAACCCCCTCTTTTTGCTGGATTTCTCTTTCAGATGGCGGTCAAACTCCATGAGGACTCACAGACAGATTTCTCAAATGGAGTCTCACTCGGCAGCATAATTAATAAATGTCTTGAAGAGGGTCAGGGGGAAAGATCTGCTGCCGTTTTGCTGGGCATCTGGGGAGTGAAACACAAGCAAGTCAAATGCATTTTTTATTTCCACTTATTGCTTTTGTCAAGAACCTCCATACTCCACAGGCCAGATGGATTAGTTGGTTTCTTTTTAAAAATAGTCTATGTTTTAGTAAATAATACTCTCTGCTCCCACTCACACCAAATTAAAGGGGAAAACCACATGCAAAGAAAATGAAAAGGTGAAAAAAATTGCAACCCCTGTTTTGACAAATGCCAGGAAAGGAAATTTTCTTTTGATCCAATAAATGCTTGTTGCCTTTTGTCTATTTTCCCTCCTAAGGGCATTATGTATGAACTGAATGCATTTTTTGTGGATTTGCCCCCACAGTGATTTGTCCCCACAAAGAAAATGTTGATAAAGACAGAGGATTTAAGAAGTTGGAGGTATCTGGTGCCAAAAAAGAGAAAGCAAGCCCCTGTTGCCTGTGACCTGGAAGTCTGGGGCCTGCAAGAACCCGAGTTCAGCCTCGGGTTTTGGCCTCTTTCTTGTGACTCCGATTGATAGCTGGTGTCTCTGAGGATTCGACTTGAGCTAATTCCCAGGATAATGACCTGGCCACTGTGATTTACTAACCTCACAGCACACAGCCGCTCTGTCAGGGCCAGTTAATCCTTTAATGGTCCCTGCAGTGTGTCCACAGAGGCTCCAAAAATTCCACAACCCTTCTCGGAACACTGAGGGGCATTGAATGCCCTCTCCCCTCCCGAACCACATCTCCCCACCCACAGCCCTTATCTTATCAAGTAGCAAATTCCCACAAATTATTGTGTGGTTCAGGCAGAAAAATGAAATTTCTCTCAAATCATAAATTTGTCACTTTCTGGACAGCTGCTAAGTCAGGAAAAGCTTGAGCAAGTGGGGTTTGGTCACTTCTGAACAATTAAGACCCAAAGTGCCTTTGACTCTCAAAAAGCAGTGTTTATTGATGGGAGGGAAGAAAACAGTTTACATAGAGATTTAACATGCTATTCACTCTTAAGTGAGGTATAATCCTTCATCAGGGGTAATGTGACTCCCAACACATTGTTCCAGGCACAAAGTCAGTGGCCAATAGCACTCAGGGTGGTCATCCTGAGGCTCAGCATTGGTCTTAAGATGGGGAATACTCAAGCTTCCTGAATCTGCTGCTACTTGGAGCTGAGAGTAACCTCCAGGGTTGTAGAGGATAGAGAGCACACTGCATCCCACCAGCTCCAAGTCTCTGAAAGGTCACGGAGGAATAGCTTTTTACTTTAAATTATGTCTCCAGACTACCTACTCACCACCTCCACCACTTGGCCTGCTCAAACCACCAACTCACTTGAGTTGTTGTAAGAACCTCTTCCCTAACCATTGGACCTGCCTCCTTCTGCATTCAGTCCTTTTAATTTCATTTGTTCTATAGTGTAAAACTAAGCATTTAGGGACTAGAGCAATGGAAGAGTGGCTGCTCTTGCAGAGGACTCAGATTTGTTTCCCAGCACTCACATGGTGACTAACAACCATCCATAACTCCAGTTCCAGGGAAATCCAACACCCTCTCCTGACACCCACAGGTATTAGATGACACTGGTACACTTACATGTATGCAGACAATACACTCATACACTAAAACAAAAATAATAAAATTTTTAAAAATATTTTATTTTAAATGACCACAGATGCCAACCCAGATTACTATACCCAGCCAAAATGTCTATTATACTCAAAGGGGAAAGAAAAATCTTCCATGACATAAATAGGCTGAAGGAATTAATGTCCACCAAACCAGCCCTTCAGAGACTTCTGAAAGCAATACAAAGAGCTAAAGAAAGGAACGACTATACCCAAGGGGTTGTGGAAAGAAATTCAACGAAGGTATAACTGGAAAAGTGCAACTATATCACGAATGTAAACAGAAATAAAAATGACAGGATTCAATACTCAT
>NW_008330735.1:5613001-5625501 GCF_000622305.1 Nannospalax galili
CTCCACCTGTAGAAGAATGAAACTAAACCCCTATCTTTCACCTTTCACAAAAGTCAACTCCAAATATGTCAAAGACCTGAATGTGAAGCCTCAAACTCTGAAACTGTTAGAAGAAAACATTGGCAATAACCTACAAGATATAGGTGTAGGAAAAGATTTTCTAAACTGGACAGGGACTGCTCAGGAAATAAGGTCAAGAAACAAATGGGACCTCATTAAACTAAAAAGCTTCTGTACATCAATGGAGGCAACCAGGGAAGCGATCAGAAAACCCACAGAATGGGAGAAAATCTTTACCAGCGACACATCCGACACAGAGGTTTAATATCCAGAATATATAACAAACACAAAAAATAGAGAATCAAGACAAGAAGCAACCCAATTAAAAGATAGGCTAAGGAGTTGAACAGAGAGTTCTCGAAGAAGTAAAGATGGCTATGAAACATCTTAAAAGATGTTCAACATCACTAATAATTAGGGAAATGCAAATTAAAACCACTTTAAAATTTCATCTTACCCCAGTCAGACTGGCTAAGATCAAGATAACAAATGATACCAAATGTTGGAGAGGATGTGGGGAAAGGGGAACACTCATCCACTGCTGGTGGGGCTGCAAACTTGTTCAACTCCTATGGAAAGCAGTGTGGAGAACTCTAAAAACTACAAATGAACCTAGCATTTAACCCATTTATACCACTCCTTGGCATAAACCCTAAAAACTCATCCTATTGCAGAGACACTTGTACATCCATGTTTGTTGCTGCTTTTTTCACAATAGCCAAGAGATGGAAGCAACCTAATTGTCCCTCAATTGATGAGTATTTAATGAAAGTGTGGTTCATTTATAGGATGGAGTTTTACTCAGTAAAGAAAGATGAAATCATGAAATTTGCAGGTAAATGGATGGAACTAGAAACTGTTCTACTAAGCGAAGTAACACAGACTCAGAAAAAAAAAATCGAAATATGTTCTCCCTCATATGTGGATCCTAGAACCAAACTCTGATAAGTGAATATGTATCCAGACATAACTATAGGAACCAGGATAATGGGAAGGAAACAGGGAGGTAAAGGAAAAGAAAGAACCTGAAAGAGAAGAACAGTAGGAAACAGGCTTTAATAAGGGAGATATGGATAAAGATTGGGTTAGTTTAAGGGAGGGGAGAGGGAAGGGTATACAAGGAACCTGGGGGTAAAGGGAAAGGAGCTCAACAGAGACAGGACCATAGGAGAAGGGTATTATTAGGGGAGAAAGGGGGAAAATGGGGACACCTTAAATGGGAAAACCATGATGGAGGGGTGAGACAATGCAAGAGATAAGAAGACCCAGGTCTTCTGCAAGAACAGTGTTCTTAACTACTGAGCCATCTCTCCAGCCCCAACAAAATATTTTTAAAAATAAAAATTAAGCATTCAGAAGTATAGGGTTGGGGCTGTGGATGTCACTCCGTGGTAGAGTGCCTGCCTTGCATGCACAAGGCCCTGGGTTCAATCCCCAGCACTGAAAATAATTATGTAAGCAAATGTATAATTTGGTGCATTTTTAGTTAGCTTAGAATGTTTTGCAGCCACCGCTTCTATCTAATTCCAAAATGTTGCATAAGGAAATCTGTACTCATTAAGCATCAATCCCTAGTTACCATATCCCCTGGCCCTTGGCAAACACGAATCTGCCTCTGGGGATTTTCCAGTTCTGCATGCTTTCCTTCATGAGACATGTGACCTTTGTGTCACAGGTCTTCTGTCATTTAACGTGTTTTTTTCCCCACTTACTGTTAACATTTCTTCCTATTTCTGGCTGAATAGCATTCTGCTGTGTTTATTCATCAACTGATGGATACTTGAACGTCTCCACAATTGGCCATTATGAATTGTACTGTGAACATTCTCAAATTTTTATTTTAATACTTGCTTTTAAAATTCTTTTGGCTATATAACTAAGGGAAGAATTTCTGTGTCGTCATGCTTTTCATTTTTAAGTTAAATCTTGCTATTCCTCTGTTCAAAATGCTCCAACGGTTTCCATCCCAGAATAAAATTAAACACCCTACAGTGCCCTACAATATCAGCTCTTTGTGATCTGGCTTTTGCAACCTCTCTGAACTCACCCAAGATCATCCACTTATCTGTTCTGCCTGGAACGCTTCTCCATCTTTCCTGCTAGCTCCAGTCTTATGCAAAGGAAGATCCCACTTAAAACAGAACTCTTGAGTTCTCTACCTTCCTGCTCTTCAACTGATCCAAGAAACTAGATGTTATTGTTTTGGCCTATTTCACCCAATAGAATGCAAGCTCCCTGAGGGAAGATTTTTTTTTCAATTTATATTTCTATACTCATGTTTCCAGTAGTCCAAACAGAGTCTACATGAATCCATGAACTCTAACACATAAGTGCCTGACTTCATAGGGTCACTTTCAATGTCAAGCTATTGTTTCTGTTATCTCCAGTTACTATGGCAAGGAACTGTACATAGTTCAAGTCCATTAGTAGATAAAGTTTAAAAAACACATTACAGGCCAAAGAGATGGCTCAGCAGGTAAAGGTACTTGCCCCGAGAGATGCAAGTCTGACAAACTTAGTGCAATCCCCATAAAGGCTGAAAGACAGAATCAACTCACAAAATGTCCTCTGGCCTCCACTCATAGACTGTGAGCCTACACATCAACCATACACACCACACACACACACACACACACACACACACACACCCCACACACAAATAATAATAATAATAATAATATTTTAAAACCACATTGTAACACAAAGTAAATTACGCAGAAACTCAAACCATAGTATACCACATGTATTAGTTGAAATAATCTTTATAAGAAATTATTGATGTCTAGATAAGATGATAGGTTAGAAGTCACTCTTGGACCAGTGGATGCTTATAGAGGGAGTCAAGCGCAAATGGCTATATTACCAAAAGTAATTCACACATTCATTACAATCCCCATCAAGTTCCAATGGCATTCTTTATAGAACTAAAAAGAACAATTCAAAAATGTATGTGGAAACACAAAGGACCACAAACAGTCAAATCAAATCTTGGAGGAAAGCATATTACTGGAGTTATCTCAATATCTGACCTCAAATTATACATGGTACTGGCCCAGAAACAGACATGTAAACCAGAAACTACAACAAAGGACCCAGAAATAAACCAACAAACTATTGCCACCTAATATTTTTTTACAAAAGTATCAAAAATACACTGGAAAAGAGCCCACTCAACAAATGGCACCGGTAAAAAAGATTATTTACCCACAAAAGAATGAAATTTAATCAATATATTGATTAAATATGTGTGCACAAAAAAAATCAGTTCAAAATGGATCAAAGTCCTTAAATGAAAACCTAAAACTCTAAAACTACTAGAATAAAAATGTAGGGAATTACCCCAGATAGAATGGCTAAGATCAAGAGAACAAATGACACCAAATGCTGGTAAGGGTGTGGGGAAAGGGGAACCCTCATTCACTGCTGGTGGGACTGCAAACTGGTGCAATGACTGTGGAAATCAGTGTGGATAACTAAAAAAAATAAATAAATCTACCAGTGATCCAGTTATACCACGCCTTGGCATATACCCAAAAGACTTATCCTACTGCAGAGATACATGTACAGTCATATTTGTTGCTGCTCTTTTCACAACTAATAAATAAGAATAATCTAAATGTCCCTCAGCTAATGAATGGATACTGATAATGTGGCACATTTACACAATGAAGTTCTACTCAGCAGTAAAGAAAAATGAAATCATAAAATTTTCAAGTAAATGGATGGAACTAGAAGCTGTTGTACTAAGTGAAGTAACACAGACTCAGAAAAACAAGCGACGTGTTCTTTCTCATTTTTGGATCTTGGCTCCAAATCCTTAGATGTGAGTATATATCCTAATGTAGTTGCAGGAGCCAGGAAATTGGAAAGGAACCATGGGGGGGTGGGTAAAGGGGAAGGAGGAGCAAGAGAGGAGAGAGAGAGAGAGAGAGAGAGAGAGAGAGAGAGAGGCAGAACTTACCAAGGCCGGCTCCGGGGGCGCTCCTGTGGGTCTGGGAAAGCAACCAGGGATATGGATTAAAGGAGGGAGGGAAGGAGGGAAGGAGGGAGGGAGGGTTATACAAAGCTAATGAGAAGAGAGATGAATAATGTTTAGGTGGTGTGAAAAATCGGGGGGGAAATGTATTAGTTCAAAAGTCTACTGAAAAATACACACACACACACACACACACAGACACACACACACACGTATATAGCTGAAGGTTATAGAACAACAACAAAAGAAAAAACAGTGCCAGGAAGGAGAAACCTCCCTTTGAGTTGCTGGTCAGGATAGTCCAAGGGACTCCCAAATAAAACAGGCTATTGCCATAACCCTTGATTGCCTCCCAGAACCTGAATGTAAGACAGGTCATACTTCGGACACAGGACTTGGAGCAATCAAGCTGGAACTGACCTGGAAGCCTTCTCCCTGAAGACTAGCTCTCATGGTGTCAGAGGATATTATACAAGCTGTCAACAGAGGAAACCAATCAATTGTCCTACCCAACCCTAAAGTCTAATAATATTAACACAATGACTGTACCAGCAAACTGTCTGTATTGGTGCAGTAGCAACACTTTTATCTTAGAGGTAATCAACAGCTGTCTAACTGGACTTAAGGCCTGCTCCATAGGAGGGAACACATGTGTGGTACTGTAAATGGAGCCAAGTACATATGGCTAAAGAGATCATAAATCCTAGAGAAAAATCTACTTTTGTCATATCCCTAGACCAATACAATTTCTTTCTGTGTTCTAAATATGTATCCTTTTGTTTGCAGAAAACTGTACCTCTCAGCACTCATTAAAAAGCTTCTTTTTGCAACAGATAGTGACTATTACAGAGTTCCACAACTGGTCAAATGTAGAGAATAACTAAGGTTCAGGGAACATAGCAGAATGGGGCAGGGCTGCAGAAAGAATATCAATGCGTCTCTGAACTCTCACTACCAAAGCTTCCTCATACAACAGATGGTGCTCAACTCAGAAAGCCATAACTGGCCGAAGTGCAGATAATAAGAGACCACAGAGAGCTTGTCCCTGGGTAGAAGGACGCCTATATCAAATCTATGTCATCCAGGTACTCAGGATTATTGTGGAAGAGGGAGTAGAAAGACTGTAAGAGCGAGGGCTGGTGGATGACCTCAAGGAAAGAGTTTTCCTGGTGGCTGGGAAGTTGCTCATATGACCTTACAACACTGGTGACAGCATGCACAGGACCCATGCAAGCTCAAACCAAACAAAAACCCAGCACAGAAGTAGGAAAATGGGTAAGAAGCCCTAACCTTAGCTTAGGAGCTATTGGCAACTGATAACTACTGCAAGAGTGAGGGAGAGTTGGTTTTTTTAAGGGAGTAATGCTGGATAGGTTGACTAAGTTCCAGTGGATGGACTCAAACTGAGGGCACAAACTTTGCTCTATAGGCCTTAACATATATGAAAGAATGCATGAAATACAGAAGAGGCTATGGGGGAGGAGCACAGCTAAAGGAACAGGTCTAAATATGATTAAGATGTATTCTGTGAAATTCTTAAAAATTTAATTAAAAATAGGGAATACACTTCAGATATATATAATATCTCTAACCTCCAAGATTGCTATTTATTTATTGCTATTTTTTGGTCTTTTTGAGACAAGGTCTCCCTGTAGCCCCTGGAACTCACTATGTAGACCAAGCTGGCCTCGAATTCACAAAGATCCACCTGGCTCTGCCTCCCAAGCGCTGGGACTTGGTGCATGTGCCACCACGCCTGGCTTAGACTTTGAGCAGGACTCCACTAGCGCAGTAAATATCCCCAATATTAATAAATGGAAGAACATGAAATGAAAAACAGCTTGCATAGCAAGGAAACTATTGGCATATTGGCAGAACAAACAGACAGCCTACAGAACAAGAGGAAATCTTTGTTAGCTATACCTCAGACAGGGAGTTAATATCTAGACTATAAAAGAAATGCAAAGATTAAACATCAAAAACCTAAACTGTTAATCAACAAATGGTATAAAGAAATTAACAGATAGTTCTCAAAAGAAGAAATAAAAATGGGGAAGGATATTTAACAATAAAGCCTTTTTTAAAACATCCTATGGAAACCCACTACCATATAAGCTTCCATATATATTTTTTTTTTAATGGAGTTACCCTATAATGGAGGGCCAGTATCCCTACTAGACGCCACAGGCTAGGAAATACAAAGACCAGTGCCAGGAATGGGTTACCTTTTTTTGGAGTTGTAGGCCAGGCTAGTCCCACAGATTCCACCCTACACTGAACATTATTGGCTATTGCTATTACTCTTGTTACTTTCCAGAACTTGCTAAGATCCTATCTGAAGATACTACATACTTGAGTCATAGAATTTGAAGAAATCAAACAGGTACTTACCTTGAATCTTCATTCCTATTGGCTAGTTTCCATAGAAATGGAAGGTGCTATACAAGCTACTGGACGAGAAAAGTGATCATCAGTCTTACTCAACTGTGAACGCTGCAAGCTACAATAGTGACTGGCCTGGTAAGATATGCAAACTGATGCAATAGTGACATAAATGTTATGGAAGTAACCAAACATTTTCTGATTGGATTTAAGGCCCATTCCATAGGACAAAACCCACTGGGGTCCAAGAACATGTGACTAGATTGGTCATGGCCCTAGGGGAGAGCCTCCTATTATTATTCTGCTAAATGGACACAGTATCAAAATGACTCCGAATGACTTACATCCTTCTACCCATAGATAGGTGCATCTCTCATCCCTCACCAGAGAGGCTTCTTTTTGCAGTAGATGGCAATTAACACAGAGACTCACAACTGGTAAACATGCAGAGAATAAGAGACTAGAGTTCTCAGCCCTAAGTGGAACATCTTTATCACACTTCTCTTTCCAAGGCTCATAGATCATCAAGGAAGAGGAAGCAGAGAGACTTTAAGAGCCAGAGGTAGTGGACAACTACAACAAAACAGTGTTTTCTGGACACAACAGGACAGTTGCACATATGAACAGCAGTTGTGACAGCATGCACAAGACTGCACAAACTGAAGTCAGAAAAAATCCCAGCTTGAAGCCAGAAGGTAAACATTAAGTACAACTCCTAGCTGGGGAACTATTAACAATTGGTAGCTGCTAGGGGAAGATTCCATTTTTTTTAAGGGTGTGACCACTGGTAGGTTGGCCATGAAGGGGATGTACTCACACCAAAGAGTGTTTAGGCAACACTAATTGGTCTTGATGAGGTTTAAAAAAAAAGAAGAGGACATGAAGTTGGGAAGATAGGAAGGTGGGGGTAGATTTGGAAAGAGATGGGATGGGGTGAATATGCTCAAAACACGAAATATGAAACTCTCAAAGAATTAATAAAAATATTATAAAATTACTAAAAATTTAAAAGTCTGTCTTTTATAGCTTGCTGCTCAAGTATAAAAATAATAAAGAAGATCATCATAATTTTTAGCACTTTTTGATAACTTTGCTAAATTATAATACAGACACCTCTGCTAGAATGCAGTTCGCAAGGAATATGTGGGACAGGACACATATTGTGGAAATGCAAATTAAAGCTACGTTGAGATTCTATCTCACCCCAGTCAAAGTAGTTTTCATCAAGAAACAAGTGCTAATGAGGATGAGGGGAAAGAAAAACCCTTTTTCACTGCTGGTGGGACTGTAAATTAGCAAAGCCATTGTGGAAATCAGTATAGAGTTTCTCAAAAACATAAAAAACAGAGCTTTCATATGACCCAGAAATAGCCCTCCTGGGCAAATAACAAAATTACTCTATGGCCGACCACAGAGATGTGTGCATATCCATGGTTACCATTGCTCTTTTCACGATCACAAGGAAATTGAATCAACATAGATTCCTATCAACAGATGAATGGATAGTAAAAATGTAGTACATACACATAATGAAATTTTATTTAGCTGAAAAAAATGAAATCATTAAATTTGCAGGGAAATGAATGAATAACACAATATTAGCTTTCATTATGACAGTTTCAAACAACATTTGTTTCTGTTCATTCTCCCTGATCATCTCCCTCATCCCCGACCTCCTCTTGATCTCTTCCGTGAACCCATAGCCTCCTTATCACTTTCATGTTCCATGTGCCCCTGATGTCCTAAGACATCACTGAGCCCTTCCCTACTTCCTGCTTCTGGGACCATGCTATTTCCTTGTTTGAGCATCATTTTCCTTTTCTCACCTCCTTTTGCCTGCGGGAATATTCTCCTGGTCTTCAGAAGAAATCACTCACTCCTTCTTTTAAATCTTGGCAAATCTGAAGAGGCATTTACTCTATGAGTGGTTTTTTTCCCCCTTCATTCATTGGCAAATAAGTACCATCGTGCATTACTTAAGAATGGGGGTACTTTCAGAGGAACATGTGAGGCAATTCATCACTGTATGAATATCCTAGAGCGCATACTCACGCAACCCTAGATGGTACACTGAGTCACTCACCATGGCCTCTCCATACCATTAAGATATATGGTAAACAAGATACAGAGATCCTGCCAGAGTAACTCAGCACACTGTTTCATGCAACGTTATTTTATCAGTAGAAGGAATACTTTATAAAATCATCTATGTAAACATAGTAAATCACACAACCAACAACATTGTCCTTTATGAGCATTACAAAGTAGTGTGCTATATATAATTGTATGTAGTTCACAGAATCAGGTTTGTGCACATCAGCATCATTGTGAACAAAGGAACAATAAACCTTTTGATCAAATTAGGGTATCTATGACAGGAAAGAGTTAAGAGAGGAAAGGTTTGTTTTGACTCATGGTTTCTGAGGGATATCAGTCCATCATGTGCTGAAGGCATGGCGACAGAGCAGCTCCATCTGTGACAGTGGGAATGTGAGGCCGTGACTCTACACATCACGGCAGAGCAGGGAGCAGAGAGAGCTACACCAGAACCAAGGGTGGGGATGACCTTCACAGGCCAGTCTCTAGGGACCTGCTTCTGTGAACCAGGCCCCACCTCCTAAAGGCTCCGCAGCCCTCAAAATAGCACTGCACGCTGGAGAGTGAACATTCAAAATATCAGCCTGTGGAGGATGGTTTCATTAATACCTTCATGTTGGGGGAGGGGGAAATGACAGGATGCTAAGTCATCTGTCCAGTCCTAAGCTGGCGTATTTAAAAGAGAAGCTGAGACGGAGCAGAGGGAAATGCAGTGTCAGCAGCAGCTGTGAGGAGGTTCTTCTCTCCATTCTGATCTCAGTCTAGCACAGTCATCACCGAGAGTTCTCTGTCTCCACAACTGGGAACATAGGCACCCAAATCAGGGCGATTCCCTCTTGTTCTTTGATATTAGTACTTGTCACTTTAGAGAAGAATTAACTTTCCTGGGCAAAAGTGCCATTTGGCAGACAGGAAATTTTTATGAATTATGAAACACCAGAGGCAATTTATTTCTTTTAAATATTATCATTTTGAAGGTAAAAACTTCATAAGAGAAAAATGGGATTCAAGGAACATTAACCTCTAAATATTTACAGCATTTCAAATCCCTGTCCAGTCTTCACTGCCAGTAGAATAACTTTACAAGTTGTTGGCACATGGTCAAATCAGGCAATGAGAACTATCCAGAATTTAGGTGGTGATGTGTTATTTTAATACCTTTTTTTTGGTAAATAGACTGAAAAAATATGAAAAGGATATAGAATTCCATCAAGTCTTAAAAGCCAAAGAAATGCAACATCTAGTCAAATAGAATAGCAGATTTGGAAGTGTGAAGACTAGACTCTGAGACTAGCCCTGTTTGGACAGCCTGAGCTACTAAGCCTTAAATATAACAGTGGATTTTGTCAGTGTCACTTTGCAGTCAGCACTTAGTCATCCATGTCAAAATGTCAGAGTAGTCTTATTTTCTCCTGAAAGTGTAAGAGAGTCTTTAAGCCTGAAACCTAGAGGAATTTTTATTACAGAAATGTGGGAATGGCAAGAGATTAAATAAAAGATTAATATTGGGGGGGGTCATGATGCATGTACCTATTTTGCATGTGAAGTGTAACATAGTTTATTAGAATTAGCAAGCAAGTCTTAAAACTGTTTTAAGATGTAATGAATGATTAATGTTTGTGTGTAGCAGTATTTAAATTGAACTCTGATTAAATCTACATACAAATTTGAAGAGGGTTTGTCAATCACCATATGAGTTTTCAAGAGCTAAAAGAATTTCTAAGGTTCTCAGTAAGTTTTTCTTTATTGAATCACAGAAATTGGTTATTAAAAAGTAAAATGAGGGGCTGGAGAGACGATTCAGTGGTTAACAGTGCTTGCTGCTCTTCTAGAGGACCAAGTTTCAATTCCCAGTTCACAACAGTCTGTAACTCCACATCTAGGGGATACACTGCCTTCTCCTGGAGCCCATGGGCACCAGGCATGCACATGCATGTACATGGTACACATACATACATGCAACCACTCACACATATACATAAATAAAAATAAACAAATCTTTTTTAAGATTTTATTATTTTTATGTGTATGAGTGTATTGCCTGCATGTATGTGAGTGCACCCATGTGCAATGCCACGGAAGTCAGAAGAGGGCTTCAGATTCCCCTGGAACTGGAGTTAAAGATGGTTCGTAGCCACCATGTGGGTGTTGGGAATCGAACCTGGGACCTCTGCAAGAGCAGTCAGTGCTCTTAACTGCTGAGCCATCTCTCCAGCCCCACAAACAAATCTTTTTAGGAAACAAAGCAAGATGAATTTGTTAAGTGTATAATATGCTTGTAAATGTTAAAAGGAGTTGAATCAATTTTTTAAATGAAATCAAAGAGTTCTGCATCATGCTAGTTCTATAAATAAAAGTTATAAACACAATTTAGAAGCTCATAGAAAAACTAATATAATGATTTTTAACTGTACTAAATCAAATATTTGTTTTCAAAAACAAAAGTAAAGTTTGGGGAACTCTTTTGTGTATGTGCCCTTAAAGATAAGGGGCTAGAGAGATGGCTCAGCAGTTAAGAGCACTGACAGCTGTTGCAAAGGACCCAGGTTCGATTCCCAGCACCCACATGGTGGCTACAGACCGTCCTTAACTCCAGTTCCAGGGGAACCTGAAGCCTTTTTTTGGCCTCCATGGCATTGCATGACATGGGTGCACTCACATACATGCAGGCAATACACCCATACACAAAATAAAAATAATAAATAAAGTAAAAATACAATAAGCACACACATTTATTAATGTGGATGAACATATTTCTGAATCACTACAGTACTGTTAACTTTTTACTACTTAAGATTATTTTTTTCATATATGTATGTAAATGCATATCTGTTAAAATGAAAATTATAGATTATGCCAGCACATGAAAAACACATTTGCATATGTGTGTATACTATTTCACATACAATGCAAAAACAACATTCGTTCTAAGGAATCTTCTTGTGTTTTAGGCTACAGGACTTATTTTTCTTCATTGGTCTCGCTCAGATCCCTTCCTTTGTTCAACTACATGTTTAGTTATACGATCTGCAAATGACAGAAAACCTGGGTATGCTTACTTCCTCTGTGTCTCTTTCGTTGAAGGTTCTGTTCAAGACTTTGGTGTTCTTGTGTTTTCTGTTATGACACCATCTCTTTTTTCTCCTTTGCTTGGGGAGCTGTTGCCAGAATCTCTAACCTCTGTTAAACAGCAGTGGTGACAGATGGCATCCTTGCCTGCTTCCACTTCAAGAACTGCTTTGTCTCTTCTACACTGAGTGCTGTTAGCAGCAGATCAGGGTGGCACATGTCAGTAATGCCAGCACTTGGGAGACTGAAGCAGGTGGATTGTAAGCTCATGTGTAATGGAGTGATCCCCTGTGTCAAAGTAAAATACAAAGAATGCTACTGGTTTTAGCATTTGATTTTTAGAAATGTTTTATTATAGAAATTATTTTGGCTCTTTCCAGATACCAATCTGCTTACATCTTGATCTTGAACTCTTCCCAGCCCCTAGAATAGTGAGAAATAAATTTGTGCTGCTTATAAGTCACTCAGTATGTTTTCTAATAACAATCCGAACAGACTAAGACACAACTATAAGCCTGTGTGAAGAAATCCTATAACTTTTCTGAGTTTGGTCAAGGAAAACGATACAACTGGTTTGTTGAAATGTTTCAAATTTATAGAGATAATCATTTTCTCTGTTAAGAAGAACAGTGTTTTTACAAGTTCTATCTTTTATTCCCAGAATAAACCCATATTACTATTGTGGATAATTTGCTTAATCTGTATTGTTTTACTTTAATTGGTTCAATTTGCTATGCAGTTTTCTGTATCTTCTCTTGGGTAGGATTAGTTTAAATGCGGGACGAGCACAGAAAGGGCATCAGTGGGTTACTATCATATATAAGTATCAAAAATTAATTTGGGCCAGGTACAGTGGCACACACTTTTCATCTCAGCTCTCTGAGTGACCCAGACAAAGGACTGTGAGTTCTAGGCA
>NW_008330735.1:5630501-5667810 GCF_000622305.1 Nannospalax galili
GGCTGGGCACCCAGGCTCATATTTGTTAAGGATAAGGCTGTGTTAAGTTGCAGTGAAATAACTGGTCTACTCAGTGAAAAGGATGAAGTTTTTTTTTTACTAAGCTAGCCCTTCCCTGGCTACTGGCTGAAATGACATCATGAGGGACCAGCCCCAGCTGGGAAAAGCTCTCCTATTCAAGGGTTACCCTGCCAGGAGAGAAGAAGCCAAGGCTCTCAAAGAGAATTGACTTATGGGTTAGACACCAAGCAAGTGTCAAAATGGCACATTAGAGAAAGCACAGGGACAATCAGTTAGGCAGGGGCAAACCCTACACTCACCATGCCACCTTCAAAGAAGGAAGGCATTGAACTTTTTTCTATTTCTCTTTTGACCCCATTTTGATTAAGAAGAACCGCCCTTCCCGACAGAGGGAATAATTGACTCTACAAAGAGACAGGTTGCTCTGACTCAATACATCCCACACACAGAGAACAGAGAGAGGCAGGTCTGCTGGGCCTCTCAGGAATCAAGCAAGCCTACTTGGAGCACTTGCCAATTCTTGTGGTGTAAACACTTCCAATTCAAGCACTAAAGACCAAATGGCCTCTCATGGGCCAGTTATTCATACAGAGGAAATCTGTGTGCTGGTTTTTAGTATTGGTAGCTTGGTTCCTATTGCAAGCCAGTGGAAGCTGGCTTCACAGACAACTGGGTGTCATCACTGAAGGAACCACTGTCTTTGGATACTGGCTCACTGCTCCTCTTCCCCACTATGACTCTGAGCAGACCAAGAAATCACCTGTCTTTTAAATTTTTTTCCTTTCTTTTCCTTCTGACCTAGTTTAAATATCCACATCTATAGAATGTCACTAGAAGGAACTCTAATGGTAGAACTGAGCAACAGTTTCTAGAGTATAAGATTCTTCTCCCATCATGGCCACAGCAGTGGACAGAGTGCTCACATCCACTCTCTACTCTGAAAGGATTTCCTAGGGCACCTGGAACACTATACTTGGTGTTGACTTTACTGACAGTCAAATAAGGGAGAGGGGTGAGTTTTAAGCCAATATTTAATCCACCTTCTTTGTTCTCCCAAAGTCCAGATTGAGCTGCCAGCATGCCAAGTGTCCTGTGGGGTGTCCCATCAGGACCTTCCATGAGGACTTGAGCATCCAAAGGGCAGGATGCAGGGCTGGAGACAGAGCTTAGAGGGAGAGTACACTTACTTAGCATCCACAAGGCCCTGGGTTTGAGGACATACTTTGACACGGCCAACCTGTAACCTAGTGATAGCTATGCTGTGGTTCAACACAAAATTGTAAACTTACTTAAAACGTGAGATTGTAACTAGATTGTACAGTTCTCAAGTGTAAACTTTGTAAATAACAATGTGTGGTAATAGAGTCTAAATAAATTGCTTCAATTTGGGGATTTCTGACTTGGAAAAAGAAAGATGTGGGGGAAAAGATAAAAGAGTAGTGAGATTGGGGGCCGGGTTAGGTGGTACACACCTATAATCCCAACACTCAGGAGGCAGAGGCAGGCAGACCTCTGTGAGATGGAGGCCAGCCTGGTCTATGTAGCAAGTTCCAGGTCAGCTGGGGCTAGAAGGAGACCCTGTCTCCAACAAACAAAACAGTGAGAGAGAAAGGAGAAGAATGGCTGGAAAGAGTGGTAATGGGTTCTACATAAACAGGTGATAAAAGCTGACAAAATTCAGAAAATAAAAACACTGCCCTAAAGATTTATAGGCTCACTAACACAGAGCTACATTGGCAATAACTCGGGCTGATAAAAAGCAACAGGGCATCAGCCACATAAACACCCAGCCACTTCAATGCTCCCATGTATATTACGATGACACTGGTTTGTTGACATCGCACCGCACCCCTGACCCCTGGCACCAGGATCTGTGTCTAACACACCGGGAAGAGGTTGTAAGGGGGTCGAAGCTGACGAGTAGCTTTTTCAAAAAGACAAGTTATCCTTGACTGGATGCAGATGGCCTGGTGAAAAATGAATTCTGCCAGCAGACGCTGCCTTTATCAGCTGCAGAAGTTCAACAGGGATGAGACTTGCCCATCCCCGGCCTGCCGGAGCGAGCCTCTGATTTCAGCGCCATATCACAGACTGTCCTAATGAATTCTCCCAACTGGTTGGAGCCTACACATATCTCCTTCTGGGAGTGCTTCCTGGGGCTTTGGGGCATGGTACTGAATGTGCCTGAGGTTGTGTTCTGCCCCAGGGGGTCAGCAAGGAATGCAGGCCTCAGGAAACAACAGAGCTCAACCTGGAGTAAATGCCTCTCCCTCCCAAGACCATCATGCCCTGGTCCTGGGCCATCCTTTTGCCTTACAGCTGTTATGGAGAGTGCCCAGGAAAGGTCAAGACCACCCCTCATGTGCCAGTCAGACAACCTACAACTATACTCAGACTGAGAACAGTAACAAGTAAAAGTGCTGTTGTATGTCTAACCTAAAGGTTAAGTAAAATTGTCCAGACTCATGACTCAGATCACTCATCTACAGGTAGAGCTATAGAACCTACCTCATAAGACAGGTGTGTGAGTTATATGAGGCAAAGTGTTTCCCTAGTACTTGATATGGGAGGATTCATGGTACTGAAGGCTGGGAAGTTTGAAAGCACGATGCTGGCATCTTGTGAAAACCTTGATGCCATAACACAGCAGAGGGTATGGCGTAGAAAGCCAGAGGAAAACCCAAAGCTTTCTTAGTCTTCTAATAAAGCCACTAAAACCATCATCAGGGAATCTACCCTTGTGACCTCATCTAAATGCAATTACATTCTGTATTAGTTACTTTTCTAATGCTGTGTTAAAACACCATGACCAAGTCAACTTATAGAAGAGTTATTGGGCTTACAGTTCCGGCTCCTAAGAGTCTGTCATAGTGTGGAAGCTTGGCAGAAGGCAACAAGAGCACAAAGCTGAGAGCTCACATTTTCAAGCAGGCACAGAAAGCAGAGAGAGAGAGACAATCGGGAAATGGGCAAGCTATATACTCTCGAAGCCTGCCCCAGTAACGTACTTCCTCCAGTATGACCACACCTCCTAAAGGTCCCATGACCTTTCCCAAATAGCATCTTGAACTGAGTTTTTAATTATCAGTTTCTAAGATGAATCCCTCTCTTTTTTACTGGAAAACTGATCCTGCATCCATGCTACTGTCCCTCTTGCTGACACAGTCATGATGGAAACTGTGCCTACTTGAAGGCTCTTCCCCGCCTCCTAGCTGGGGCATCAAAGCAAACAGGAGGCATTTGGATAAATTCAGAGATCTTTATATGAAAGATGCTACAGGACAATTAGGAATCTGGCCAGGTAGCTGATGAGGGGGGCATCCCAGCTAGATCTGCCTGTTACATTTACCTATGAGATGACACTGATGGGAAGTGCCCTGGTGTTGTGGAACTCTGTCCTCCAGGCATGAAGTAGCTGTTGCATTCTTGAAATCACAGCAGCCATGACCCCCACAAGATTGGGCCTGCTAACATTCCCTCAGGAAAGGAGGAATGGGCTTATGAGGCTCATGGATACATGAGGTCCCTCCCTTCCCCAGGGATAAGTAAATTAACAATGGCTAAGGGGGACTCTTCTTCAGTTGTATAGCTGCACATTACTTGCCCATACTCCTGGAAGTAGCTACAGTTGAACCCATCTGTTCACCAAGTTAGACTTGGATGGAATCATTTCTTTGGTCTGTATGAGTATCATTCTAAGGTGAACAGATATTTGCTCACATCTCCCGAGGAAAAGTCACACACTTCGTGTGCAAGCAGGGATCTGACAGAACCAAAAATGAGTTTAGGAGGGGCTGCTCTATTACCCCTGCCGTAAGTAATAAGAAGATGAGGCTAGCCATCTGAGAATGGAGTGTCCACAAGGCAATTCTGATATGACCATCATCCTCCCCTGTGTGATGCTGGATGCCTGCCTTCTTGTCACATCACATCATGGCAGTTACATTGACCCTACTTCTGGGTGATAAAGCACACAACAGAGGTTGAGCTGTCCTCCCAGAGGGAAATTCAAGGGTGAAAAGCCCAAGGCGGGAATCTCAGTGGGACCACCTTCCTTCGTGTCTTACAGAGTGGTAAAACCTCTCAATAACTGTGGTCCACCAGGGGAGCCAGGGGATTTCTCCAAAGTGCCTGGTGGACCAAAGAATCTATTACAATCCCTGAAAGTAGCACAGATGGAATGGGATTGTGAGGAAGCTACGACTACAATTGCATGATCCCTGTTACAGGCGATAAGACTGGGACTCAGCATTCTGCTCAGAAGAACTTGCCCACATAAGGGAGGAATGAGAAGAAATAGGCATGCAGGCAGTATCCTCCTTGTTAGCCTCTGATTTGACAGGCACATTGAATAAAACAAAGTACAAGATGGAGGTTTGGGTTTGCCATTTCTTTTTGGTTGGTTTTTGGTTTTGGTTTTGAGACAGGATCTCACAATGTAGCCCTGAATGTCCTGGAACTGACTATGTAGACCAGGTTGGCTTCGAACTCACAGAGATCTGCCTGCCTCTGCCCTCAAAATGCTGGGATTGAAAGCATGCACCACCATGCCAACCATCTTACCATTTCTTGCGAATGGGAAGGAACATAAGGAAAAGAGCACACAAACTAGATTTGTGCTAAAAAGCCCTTCCTGGGATCCAAAAACTTCGAACCAAAGGGATTTGAACAGCGAGGAGGGAGAAAATGACAGTGAATGTGCTGATTAATTACCATTGCCGACCTGACAGGATTTAGAGCCACCCAGGAAGCACATCTCTGGCAATGTCTGTGAGGGTGTTTCCAGAAAAGTTTAACTGAGGAGGAAATACCCTGAATGTGGGCAAGTCCCCCGCTGCATGGACTAGGGTCTCAGACTGCATAGAAAGGAAAAAGAGAAAACATGAGTCCCACCATTCATCTCTGCCTCCTATGAATGCAATGTGACCAGCTGCCTCACACTCCGACCCCCAAGCCTTCCTCACCGTGCTGAACTGCATCCTCTCGAGCTGTGAGCCAGCATAAACCCTTCCTTCCTCGAGTTGCTTTTGTCTGGTATTTTGTCACAGAAATGAGGAAAGGTAACCAACCTAGTGTGGGAACTGGGCATGAGACAGGTGGTGTTTGGTGCCCAGTTAACCAGGCTGGATAGGACTGTGTTGTCTGGACAGTTAAGTAGGGAGCTAATTCAGCAGAGATCTTGGGACTGATGGTGGAGGGCATCTGTGGCTTTGCCAAGTCCCATATTGGGTCATGATCTTTATGAGGTGGGAGAGGCTCTGGTGTGACTTAAACACAGCATGTAAATTCCACTCATAAAATGCTGATGCAATCAAGAAGTGGTAAGAACAAGAAAAGGCAGACAAGGAGGCTTACCTGGGTCACTCAAAAACAAATGTGGCGACATTTAGGTGTAGCTAGAGTTCTGAGAAGGGAAAATATGACAAAAGGCCAAATCCATTTCTTAGGAGCTTCTGGAAGGTAATACAGCTAAACAACAATTTTTTTCTGGAGGGTTGGAAGCATTACATGTGATGTCCATTGTACGTGTTACTGAGGAGAAAGGTGATCTCATTGGTGAGACCCACCCTCGCTACTCTTTAACTGGGTAGTGAAGGTTGCCTGCATGTGAGGAACATGCAGGGTGACCAGAACCTCCATTGACTTACTGGTCCCAACTAGTGTTCAGAATATTTGGATCTGAGTGGATTCTGGTGCTAGGTATGCCTTGGTTTCTGGAAGCCCCAGGAGCTTCAGGAGCAGTGAGCATCAGTCGAGGGATATGGGGATGGAATGGTACAAGTGAAAAGAACTGAGCTTGTCCTGGAGGTAGAAAACTACCCTCCCAGACAGCATGCTGTCTATTCTCATACTGTCTAGCATGCGCTGTTCTCCCTTCCAAGAAGTATACCTGGGGCAGAGATGGTACACCCAGCCTAGGGCCTTTTCAGCAGCCAGGTGTGGATGATGGAGAAATGGCGGCTACAGTGCAGGTCTGGAGTCTATTCATCCCAGGGAGCCAACTTGAACCAAGCAGCAGGTGCAGCAGGAGAGATCATGACTCTGCTCTTACTTAGCCCTTCACTGGGCAAAGCAATGCAAGCTGGTCCCACCTAGCCCTTGGAGGGTGGGGGGATGCATAGAAGCCCAAAGTAGCATCTCAGGACAAAGAAGTTGGATGGCTTGTGGAGAATGCTTATGGATTATAGAAAACTAAATAAGAGCATGTTTTTTAGTCATACCACAATACCCCTCATTGCTCTTTGAGGAAACAATGTTACAAGTGGTGGAATTTTTTCAAGCTGTATTGGACCTTAACTAACTAACTTAAGTATTCCCTTAACTGCTGAATCCCAAAACGAATTGGTACTTGCTTTATAGACTGTGGTAGACCTTCAGAGATCTTGCCCATCCGCTGTCAAAAGGCTTCATTATACAATGCTAACCTTATAGCTTTAGAAAAGTATATGAAAGACATGTCAATTCATATAAAGGAGCAAGGATGGGAAATCAGTTTGCACAGCATGCAGGGGCCAGGCACAGCTGTGAAATATTTGGGGAGGTTTATGGTTGGGTGAGGCACATATGATACTTAACAAAGTAACAACAGCCTGTACCTATAAATATTATAGTAGTTTGAATGAAGGTACCCTGCACGGATAGGATAAATTATTCCCAGAAACTATAAGGTTATTGATTGAAAATTTCAATGCCAGAGTGCACTGAAAGGAAGTTACCTTCCTATGAATTGCTGGGTAGGGAGAACCCTTAAGTCTTAGATACTATATGTAGCCACTGCCATTCGTTACATGCTAGAACCAAATGCTAAGACCCTATTACTTCAGCCTTATTACTGATGGCACTAAATATTTTGATTGCAGTAGATGGAGAAATAAGCTTAGAATTGGACAGTATTCTCCCTTCCTGCTGGATAGCATTTTAATTTCCTATTTTATTTATTACGTTTATTTTTTGCGTGCATGGGTGTATTGCCTGCATGTATGTAAGTGTGC
The DNA here is from genome assembly GCF_000622305.1 of Nannospalax galili. Lineage (NCBI taxonomy): Eukaryota > Metazoa > Chordata > Mammalia > Rodentia > Spalacidae > Nannospalax > Nannospalax galili. Next base: position 5,637,515 of record NW_008330735.1, read on the forward strand.
CTGTGTCGTGCAGTGCCCCACAGAGATCTGAAGAGGGTGCTGGATCCCCTGCAACTGGAGTTATGGATGGCTGTTAGCCACCACATGGGTGCTGGGAATCAAACCTGGCTCCTCTGCAAGAGCAGCCAGTGCTCTTAAACACTGAGCCATCCTTCCAGCTCCTGGGTAGCATTTTTAGTGCCAAAGGGATCATGCAGGCTACTGAAGAAGCATTATCCCCAAATGGTCTTGTTCAGCTATGGAAACCACTTGTTAATATCAGCAGCAAGTCATGCCAGATATGCCCACTGGAGGAATAGTTGTATGACTCCTATGGGTGCAAGCAACTATTTTTCAATTGTATTTAAGGCATAATGCCACAAAAAGGATCCATGTTTGGTACTGTAAGACAAGACAAAAATCTGTTGCTGGGGAGGTCATAGGAACTAGTGTTTTGTTAAGTAGATATGCTGTGCCTATCAATTACCTTCTAAATATTTACATTTGTGCCTGTAGATTATTGCTGCTGGTGGTATTGGTTACTTTTGAAGTTGTGTTACTTTAGACTCCCAACCAAAGTGCTGAGAATAGGTGGCAGTTGCTGTGGCATAGCAGCCCTAAATGGGAGAAAATAGTGATATATTTTAGCACTCCCTTCAAGGCTCAAGGAACACCTTAAAAAGGGGGCAGAAGTATATAAAAGAAAGGGGAGCTGGGAAGGTGGCCCAGCAGCTAAGAGCTCTTACTTCTTTCAGAGGACCTGAGTTTGGTTCCCAAGATCCATGTCAGGAAGCTCACAACCACTTGTAACTCCAGCTCCAGGGGGACCCAGTGCCTCTGTTCTCCTCAGGCATATGCAGGGACATGCACATACAATTTTAAAACATAAAAAATAAATCTTGAAAAAAGAGAGAGGAAAGGGGCTGGAGAGATAATTCAGTAGTTGGAAGCACTGACTGCTCTTGCAGAGGACCTGGGTTTGATTCCCAGCACCCACATGGTGGCTGATAACTATCTGTAACTCCAATTCCAGAGGAATCCAACACCCTCTGTGGCATTGAGTGACGAGTGCACTCACACATATGTTGGAAATACACTCATACACATAAAATAAAATAATAAAAGAAAATAGAGGAAGGAGTAAAGTGTTGTGGAATTCTGCCTTCCGGGTATGACATGAACATTGCTGTCTTAAAATCAGAGTAACTGACATCCATGCTAGAACTTCCTAAGATTGGGCCCAGTAACACTTCCTTGTAGAGGAAGGGAGGGTCACAGGGCAGATCATAAGGTAGCTCATGAGGCATACGAGGCCCCTTCCTCAAGGATATTTAAGTGGCTCACAATTGCTGGCAAGGTGTTTTTCTTCAGTGGTGTAGTTACCCATAAGTTTTCCAGGCTCCTGTAAAAAAGCAACCCTTCATTCATTTATGCTCCCATAACCTCAATTAAATTCATTAGCCCACCAAGCTAGACTTGAGTAGAATCATTTCTTTGGTCTGTCATTAGTGCCTCACTGGGAGTGAATACATGTTTGTTCACATTTTCCCAGGAAAAGTCATGCAATGTGTGGTCACCCCAGTCCCTTGAAAACCCTAACACCTTCAGGACAAGGGAGAAAGCAAAGACCACTGTGTGTCAGGGAGTTTTCCAGTGACTGACCCTGGCCTACCCTACCAAGACTTCCACAGCCCATCTTACCACATGGTCAACACAAGGTGTGCTTATCAGGAGGGTATCTGCTAAAGAGGTGAGTGCCTCTTTATCCTCCTCACACCCTGGTTCTGGGGCAGAAACAAATACTGATTGCTTTCTGACCTCTTTCTTATCTCCCACCACAAGGTCAATATGACCTTTGATCTGCACCTTCTCTGCCTCTCCCTTGCTAGAGCAGAGGTTTGTTGGGGTCCAAGGTGGGAGGGAGGTCTACTCTAATTAAGTGATAAGATCACTGACATGGGTTCATTCATCTACAGAGCAGAACTCAGAAGTCAGGGCAAAAGATTCCTCTAAAGATTGATCTGCATTATGTATGTTCCTGTTCTTGTGTGTACGCATGTGCACATGTGTGCGATTGTGTGGAGACCAGAGACTGATGCAAGTGTCTTCTTCGATCACTTTCCAAACCTAGCCCTCATTATTCAGATATAAGGACTCAGATGTGTCTTACAAAATGAACGTTGCTTGCCAAAAAGAGGGAGAGTTATATCTTGAGTGTCACATCTGGATGATTCTGTCATCCCCATCATCACTAGAAACCATCAGCTTTCTTCAGGGTTGTCTCTTTCTGATGTAGGGACTCCTTGGGAAAGCAAGATGCTGCTTTTTAAAAGAGATGATTGACCTTGAACTTTTAAAATGTGTTTCTCAGTTTTCCCTTTCCATCACTGTCTGGCTAACATTATGCTCTGTGATGTCTTAAGATCCCATGTTTAATGTAACAGCAAATGAACACATTTGGCAAACAAGCTCTACCATTGAATATAAGAGAGGGAATATTTTGTCAGTCATGCCTGCCCCATCTCTGGGAACTTGATAGGTATCCCTAGTGTCCTGAGAAGGGAGTGGCTGTGGCATCTCTGGGCAGTCCTGACCCTCTGGTGTGGGGTCCAGCAAGCCCTGAGCTCAGGGGGAAATATAGAGCAGTGCAGGAGTTAAAAGAAGGCTTTGGGTCTGTGGGATAAAATTTCCACTGCGCCTTATGCAGGAACCAAATGACCCTGGAAGACGTGCTTCTTAGTACTTCGGTTTCTTCCTCTGCCAAATGTTTTTAGTGAAAGAATCCATGTACAAGGAAACTGGTATGCACAGAGGTTCAATAGCCAGCGTATATAATACATTTTGTTCACCTTCCATCACTTAAGCACCCCCATTTGTGCAAGTCGTGGGGGGCGGTGCTAGCAATGCCAGTGCAGGTTCACATGGGGGTCAGGCCCTGTCAGACAGGGGCCCCCTCTTCCTGTCAGACCTCCCTGACATCCACACTTCATTCTTCATCTCTCTCATCTTTCTTCCTGGTCTTGCCTTCCTCTTTCTACCCCTCCGTCTTTCCCGAGAGTCTGACTGTCCTCTCAGTGGGCCTCAGAGTCCCTCATGTCAGGCCATCTTTCTCTACCACTGTCAACATCACCAACGCTCCTGGGACGATGTGAGGTAGCGGGAAGCCACTTGTCCTAACCGTCATCCCCTGACATTTATCTCAGTCCCTTCCCCCACTGGGCCATCCTTCAACCCTCCCATGCTCCATGAACATCATTCACTGTCTCTTCAGCTCACATATAAAATTTGGTTTGCTTTAGCCACTTAAATCTGTCTGCAAGCTCTCTGAGGCTTCAACTCATAATAGCCTGATTTTCAGCCTGTGCTTCCAGGCCCTGCCTTCTAGAACCTTTACTTCAGGAGTGTCCTGTGCCCTAGCCCCTGAAACACAGCCCAATCAGGAGTCTGTAGAAGGCCTGAGCACTAGCCTTCCTGTGAGGGGCCTTCTTTAGGCTGTTCTAGAAGTTTCTAGCCCTCTGAGACTTAGCCCCCCCTTTGCTTTCTGCTCCTCTCTCCGTGAAACCAGTCTGAGATTAACAGAATCAAGATTTTGCTTGAAAAACAGAGAAAATTCCAAGCCTTGCCCAGAAGCAGCTGCTTTCTCAGCATAGTTTCAAAGAATGATGGGAATTCTACCAGGTATGGGGCCACCATCATGGAGATTTATTGTTATTTAGTTATGTGTTTTTGCATGTGTGCACTATGCACACAGGTGCATGTACACATGTGCAGTTGCATGTGGAGGCCGGAGGTCAATGTTGGGTGTCCTCCTCTACCATTCTCCACCTTATTTTTTGGGATAGGGTCTCTCATTGAAGCCCATGCTCATCAATTCACTAGACTGACTGACAAGCAAGTTCTGGTGGCCTTTGTCTCTTCCCCCAAAGTACTAGGATTACAGATGTGTACTACCACATCTGACTTTTAATGTGGGTGCTAAGCATCTTAACTCAGGTCCTTATAGGTGCTTTACCGATTGAGCTATCTCCCCAGTACCTAATTTTGTTTTTATTTATTAACTTTTGCAAGATTCTATCAAATAAACATTTACATAGATTATAATCTCTTGATAAAGTGGTCACTAGAAGCAAGACATGAATGAAAAAGGCCAAAACCTTCATGTGGAAAGTCAATGATGGGATGAATTGACTAGGTTTGAAAACTAACCTCTTCACTGGTAACTTTACCAGAGTAGCATGCCCAGTTCCTCTTGCTGACTTCTACAGGAACTTCCCAACTCATGGCCCCATGGACTACTACCACAGCAGAGCCCTGGGCCGCCCTCATGGCCATTCTCAAGGCCTAGCAAGGTTCGATGCCATCTTGGGATTGTCAAATGTGAGTCTCACTAGTAGTCACTTTTAGGTCCCTTTCAGCAGCTGTGTATTGAGCCCACTCTGTCGGTCCTGTACAGCATGGTAGAAATCACTGGGAGGTGGTTAGAATGCTGGTGTTGAGCCTGATCTGCAGCAGAGCCTGCAGCTCAGCAAACTCTCCAGGTGATTTTTGTTTTTTGTTGTTGATTTGTTTGTTCTCCAGGTGATTTTTTTTTATGAGCGTTCAAATAAGGAACCCCTGAAGCGGGTAACGGAGGGAACGGGCAAGAGTGTCTCTCTCTTCTGGTTTGAAAGATGGGATTGACAGACGTGCAACAATGGAGCAGGACACAAGCAGGTTTTGGTAGGAAATGGCTATCAACAACTAAAACCACGTCCCCCCTCTGCCAAGTACCTCCCCTGAGATTTGGAGACTTCATCTATAAAATGGGGTGGCACTTGCCCTGACTACCTTGTAGGATTGTCTATAGATCAAAGCAGAAGATGTCAAAGCACCACACTGACCCAAAGAACTGTGACAAAGCATACTTGAATGCTAGAGAAATTTGTACATGAGAGATGGCTCAGGAGGCCTTGAGTAGTATGGAAGATCCAGCCAAGAGGCCTGAGGGGGTTGAGGTATGGCACAAGGCACTAGAGTAAAACAAGGTGGAAAATGTACATTTGACCATCCTCTAGCCCTGACCAACACCCACCAACTGCCTCCTGACAGCCTGCCAAATAGCAACACCACAGGTCTCAGACACAGTCAGTATCACCAGGTACTTTGCAAAGGACACAAAACAGGCAGATGTGGTTTTTGTGGTAAGGCTGCAATAAACCCAACTGTTGCAAAATTTTACTCTAGTTTGAGGTACAGGAGAACATTTCATCATTTTTCAGGGTTGACCTGGGAACATGACCAGACACTACAAACTGGGGGAGATCAAAGAAATCAGCAGGTGAGTTCGTGGGTGACAGTTTTCCTAGAAAATTCTCATGAGCTTTTTTGTTCTGTTAGATTTCTTTTTCTTTTATTCATTCATTCTCTCTCTTTTCCTTCCTTCCTTTCTTTCTTTTGTTCAATTGTCGCTATGTCCAAATCAAGGAGTGGCTCTTGCCCTCACTTCATAGGTGAGAAAACTGGGGACTTGGAATTTGAACCCAGATTGCTCTCCTCTCTGAGGTACTTCCCTACATACCTCCTTACTGGGGTCACTGAATCTCCTGCCTGTTCTGATCAGTGGGAACAATGCCCCTGGACTTCTGTTATGAAAGCTGTTCTCTGACTCACTGACGTCTGCCATGCTTGTCCTGAGTTACTCCAGAGAAATGCTCTCTTCTGGCAGGAAAAGATAAAAACGGCTGATGCACATGAGTCACCGCGCTCACTATAATTAATAGTGATGCAAGAGGCAGATCCAGGAGAGGGGCCTCCAGACCCTGCTTCTAGGCTACCCCAGCATTGAGCTGCATTTCAGGGCTACAAAGATTCTCTGCAGCTGACTGTCTTTCTGCTTGACACACTTTTAAACGAAGAAATGAAACCTGGAATGCATATAGGCTTGAAGATAATGGAGCCGAGAGGAACCACACCAAATTCATCTCCTTATTTACAGTCGAAAAACCAAACTCCAGAACCATGAAGAGTTTATGGTTTAGAGAGAATGTAGATCTTTGCTTTCACACTCTGCTGCCCTGGAAAGTCTAAGCAGTTTTCCACCTGCTGAGTTGATTTACAGCAGCTCCCATTGTAAATTTGGTTGTACTAGGTGCTCAGCTTCTGCCCTTCTGATCCCAGGATGTATCTGTGAACTTTTCAAAAGGGCATTAGCTACCACTAGAGTCCCTCTCTTCTCTTCTGTTGGTCTGGAATAAGATGTGATTCGGTGATAATCTTGTTAAAATAAGCCTTGAACCACAACACCCACCCACTCTGCAGGCAAGCCACCCAATCATCACACAGGCACAATCCATGGTACAAGGTGAAGATGACCTGTGGCTGCATTTGAGGATACATAATTCCCAAAGCCTGACAAAAAGAAATCAAGTTGTGGTCAGGGCCTGGATAGGTGTTGGTAACATCTCGTTATCTCTTTAAAAGGGGCTCATCCAGCGCCCAGATTCTAAGATTCTAACACAATACAGCTGACAGATCTCGCACTTTCTTTTGGAACAGACTTTAATTGAGAGCAAAGTGAAAAATGCAGGTTACATTTTTAGTGTTATCAGCAATACACTGTAAGATTAACACCCACACAGTGATGCATCTAATATTCATACACTTTCTAATTTTAGTTGTCAAAGAGCAAATCATTATCATATATATATTTACACAGTATTTCAAGCAACAGTAAATTAATAAACCCCTCCCTTTAAAAACAACAACAACAACACACACACACACACCTCTAAACAATGGATTCCCTCACAATAGTACATCTCTTTTTTTTCACATACTTGTAGACTCAAAGATATTTAAGTTACTCAAGAACAGTCTTATCAGTGAACATCCTGGACCAGCCCCTATTTTCTTTTAAAGTCACTTTAATTTTTACAGCTTTAAGCCACATAGCCAGTGTGGTCTGTACACTCTAAGGATACCCCAGATCATGAAAATGAATTCTTCCACTTCCTTTGTGTGAGAACATACGATGCACTTAATTACAAGTAAAAAAAAAAAAAAATCAAAAACATTAAAAAAAAAATCTCAGCTCTTCAAACATATGTTTTTGTTTTTGTTTTTGTTTTTTAAAGAGCACTGTGCTAACGTTAAAAATGAATAACTGAGAAACCCAAGAGCTTTAAAAGTTGCCTGGTAAAATTACATCCTGCCTTCCAGGTTAGCAGCCGCCTGACCTCTGGAATGCTGGGCAACACTCGCCCCTGATGCCTTGTTCTCTGATTTATTTCTCACTGGTGCTGTTAGTAAGTGGGAACTATGACAAAGTTTACATTAGCAGACACATACACATGCCCTGGCCTATAAATATCCCCTGATGGAAAATGGTACAATAGCTCCATTCCTAGTGAAAATGAGTATAAAAGGAGAAGAGGAAGGTAGAGGAACATTATCAACAACAGTTCTTATAGTGAAAAATCCAGACCAAATGGCAACAAGGCTTTCAACTAACAAGACACTATAAGCCACTTCACCAGTCAACTAAAAGCAGGCAGAGCACAGACCAGCTCCTCTGGACAAATCTGGTAGGATCCAGTCACACAGGTATCTTGTTGGAAGCTGGATGAAGACCCACAGCCATGTCCTTTGTAGGTGAGTGAGAGGCATTTCAAATCATATTTGGAAGTAGTTCACACACTGTCCTGCCTGGGACATGGAACTGTCCCCAGGTCAGACCCCTCAAAGCGCCAGCTGGAGCTTGGTCATATTTCTCTGATGCATATTGTGATGGCGGACTAATTCATCTGACCGGGCAAACTTTTTCTGACAACTGGGCCACCGACAGCTGAAGGGCTTTTCACCTGTTGACACAATTGCCAGTCAGAGACACTTGCAGCAGAGTGACAGGGCACAGATTCAACTATCAAAGGCCCATATTAACTCACCACAAGGCACCCTCCCTGGACTCCTGTGGCTCTTTCCCTAAGCTAACCAACTAGCTTTTCCCTGGGAGCCTGGGATTGGCATCACCTTTGGAGTCTTAGAGAACAGAAACACTGAAAAAAAGTATAAAATATTCTTAAGGCAGAAGACTTGGCGAGTAGGAGAGAAGGATTAAGTCTAGTTTGTAGATCTCTAAGCAACTCATAAATTAAGGGTGTTTTGAAATCGTTGGTTTCATCTCTATTGTGAGGATGCTCTGTGACCTGTGCAAATGTTTCCCTGTTGCTGTCTATGTGGAGTCTGAGCTGCAAGGGCCTCTGGACCATTACCCTGGGTGTTATTGACTGGTTGCTGCCCTGAAGTAGACCTGTGACTGAAACTTTACTATGTCTGTAAATTATGTCTTTTGGTGTAAATTCTTGCTCAGAGCATAATCTGTTAGATGGAAGATTCTAGTTGCAGCACTGGTTCTGCCAAAAGATCAAGGCTGCTCTACATAAAGAGCTTTCATTCTCATTAAAGATAAAATATAGCTCTTATACAATGCCTATATATGGGCATCACATATATACATATATGCACTGCTTTGCTATTCCTTACAACAGTCCCACAAGGAACATTTCCATTCTACAGATGAGGTTAGACATTTGTTGAGGACAAACACAGGCAGGGCTCAAATCCAGGCGTGTCTAATTCTGAAGTCTGCACTCATTTCTATATCACACTCCCAGGCTCTCCTAAGGAAAATACAACAGAAGCCAAGCCCTAGTGCTACCTGGAGAACTTCCCAGGGTGTTGAAATGTCCCAGAAGATGTGGTGTTCTGAGGCCAGGCTTGGGCCTGACCCAACACAGCATCAAGCATTCTGTTGGCGACACAAGCCACTTCAAACATACATAGGCAGTGTAATATACAGGGACAACTCCCCACACTATGAGCTCGGGGAACTCAATGAAAGACAGGAGAAGACACACATCCTGCCAACACTTGGGCATAGGGGTTTTGACTGTGTCTTAAACCTGTTTGGGCTGAAGTCTTGGGACTTCCCTGGAGGCTTACTATGTCGTGTTTTATTTTACTTCCTGCTTACTGTCACTTTGCTTTTTCTCTTCTGGCTCCTGCTTCCCACCCTCACCTCTTCATGGGCATACCCCAACCCTTTCTCATGTTGGATGCCTCAGTGGCACTCAGCTTGGCTGACTGGCTCTCTCTTCACTTGCCTGACCTCCCTGCATGGCTGTTTGAACTCATGTTCTTTCTCCAACAGAGAAGACAGAGGGATGCGGTGGACTAAGGGCAGTCACACGTGCATTTGCTATCCATTTGCTTTGTGACTTCGGGGAAATCATTTAATCACTACCTGTCATAGACTCCTCATCTGTAATGGAGATGGAGATAAAATTGCCTACCCTGCTCTGCTTAACAAGGATGCTGTGAAGATGGAGTGATAACTAACCTAAGCAATGGTCCTGCTTCCCAAGGTAGAAAATGTGCAACAAAGGTGGTGCTGTTTTCATGATGAATCACACCAGCCTTGTGGATAAGCACATGCTCCAGGCAGCCAGTGGGGACGGCAAAGTGCCCTTCTCCTCTCTTTGCTAGTATAAAGGAGATGTGATCCACGTGATTGTGCTTATCTGGCAGAAACCAAGACTCCTCGAGGGCCATTAACTTTAGGTAGAGCAAGAAATACATTCTCCAATTAGGCTTTCAGGAGAATAGAATTCTAAAATTTTGGTTTGTCCTTAAAGGTTGATTATCCTACCAAATAGTGATGAACTGTGATACAATAAGTGGAGAACAATAGGGATCAGCTAATCTTTCCCTGTTTGTTTTGAACACCTAGGACGGGGTCCCTTCCCATCTCTCTCCTGCTCAGAACTTCCACCACCCTTTTCTTTGAAAAACATCATCACTTAAAAGACAGACATGCATTCACTGTTCTTTCCCTAAACTGATTCTCAACCCTAGAACTTTTACAGGAATCTCTCTCATCACAATTTTATTCAACAGTATCTTAAAAATAATGAAAAATAAATGTGAAGAAAAGTTTACGCACTTGTTTTACCTGTATGAGTCCTGGTGTGGGTCTTCAGGTGGTCGGACCGGGAGAACTTTCGTTGACAAGTTTTACACTGGAATGGTTTCACACCTAAACGGACAGACAAGGTCTAGCCTCGGCCCTAACAATGTGGGGCACAGCGAGGCCCACAAGGCCAGTTTTCTGGCAGCTGGAGGAGCCTGGCATATCCAGCCATGCCTGTAGGGTCTATCTACCTGGCCTTGAGATTTCCTTAATCTCTCAGGCCAAGCAGGAACCATCTGATTCTGCACAGTCACTTCAAGGATCATTCAGACTTGGGAACAACCATTTTCTAACTACAAACAACCAGTTTCTTACCAGCAGACAAGTCATAGAGACTGAAAAGAGTGAATCATGCTACAAACTGGCTTCTCTCCACTCCCCTGGTTCCTGATCTTAGTATATCACTAGCCCACTGCTGTGGGATCTCACTTGTGCTGTGGTTAACAGGAGAAGTATAAGCTTTTTGCTTTTTTTTTTTTTTTTTTTCTTTTTTCTTTCTCCTTTTTCTTTTAAAGAAAACTCTGGATAAGGTGGGGGGAAGTTGGAAAAAGGAAACAGATCACCCTCTTGTCCATGTTTAATAAGGAAGACAGTCACAAAATCAGCTCTAACCCAGGGCCTGTGACTGCTGGCAATGAGAAGTGAACCTACAAACCTGTGTGTCTCCTTTGGTGTCTTTTGAGTTGGTCTGAACGAGAAAACCTTCTCTCACAGTCCTTGAAGTCACACTGGTAGGGTTTCTCACCTTAGAGAAGATACATATTGTATTTGAGTGCAATACTGCCAAGTATAGTCTCATTAGAGGCAACCTCTACTAATGCAGATGAAGTGATTTCAAAATGCCCAAGGACATAAAAATCCCACTTACATACATGCCCACGGATAGAGGGAGGAGTTAAAGAGGTCACTCTGGTATATCCAATGCTGGGTGAGGCCCAGTTCTCTCATTGTAAAATATGGCAAATGATCCAACAACTTCAAAGGATTCATGAGATTAGAGCAGACCATACACATAAAGGATACAGACTGGCCCCTAGCACTGAGGCAGTTCTGAAAAATAAATAATTAGCAGGAAATATTTATAGAAGTCAAAACCAAGTTAGTTTTAACTCCTAGTCTGAATCTGAGGCAGAATTTTGGGATGGATGTGTCTTGAGGCTGACCCTGTGAAATAAGTGTTCCCTGTTTTATGGCCTGGAGATTTGGTGTTCTCAGCTACTGACTTCTTGTTCTTGAGTCAAACAAATGACTCCATGGTTGTGAGACACCCCAATTAAACCAGGAGCTGAAGCATTTAGAAAGATTGTGGTGTCCCTTAATTCAAAAGAGTCAACAGAGGGATTGCACAACCTCTGCACAACCTCTCAAAAAGGAGGGCTCCACCCATGTCCTACATAGGAAAAATTCAGCTGAACACTGGGAACAGAGCCCCTAGAGTGCACTGAGCATCCAAAGGTCTTCCCACCTCCCAGACTTCTGAGTCACAGCATTCTGGGATGGAGAACAAGCCATTCTGAGGTCAGCCCACTCTTTCCATTGCTGGGCAGCCCTGTTACCTTTCCTGCCACACAACCTGTTGCTTCCCTGATCTTTCTATGTGCTGCTATGGCTGGCCTCACTTACTGCATGGTCCCTGCTTAAGATCCTTCATCTTTATGTCTACATTCCTACCTATTAAAATGTTGACCACACAAACCTCACAAGTGCCACTTGCTCTGTAATACCTATTTTACGGTTTGACTGTAAAATGTCCCCCACAGGTTCATGTAGTTGAACACTTGGTCCCAAGTTAATGGTACCATTTTGAGTGGTTGTGGGACCTTTAGGAGATGGAGCCTTGCTGGAAGAAGTGGGCTTCTGGGAGATGGCCCTTGAGGGTTACAGCCTGGGCCCACTTTTAGCTCCAATCTCCCTCTGCTTCCTGGTCGAGATATGTGAACAAGCAGCCTTATAATCCTGCCGCCACGGCCTGGAGATGCGCCTGCCACCACACCCTTCCTGCAGTGATGGACTGCACCCTCAAACTGTGGGCAAAAATAAATCCTTGCTCTCTTAAGTTGCTTCTTGACAGGTATTTGGTCATAGTTAATGAAAAAAAAAATGGTTAAGACAACCTGCTTGGAGACTTCATGGCCTTCCTCATCATAGAACTGATTCCAGAACATCTAATATGGTGAGCTACTTACTGTCTCACTCTGCCTTCTTCCATGGGAGGAAAATTCTGAGGGCAGGGGCATTTTCTTAGCTTTGCATTTATACCCAGCCCCTATGTCTTCTGACCTTGATTCATCAGCATGGAGGAGACAGTGGTCCTCCTCAATGGCATTTCTCTTTTCTGCTACTGACCTTCTGCTCAGCCTTTATTTCCTCTGCCTATCCTGACTAGTCTTTGATGGTCAACCCAAGCCCTTTCTGCTCTCAGAAACCTTCTCCAATGCTGCTAGCTCCAATCCATTCCATCTCAACTCCTCAGCTTCTCTAGGCTCTGATATGATTGTGCACTTAATCCTTTTTCATTTTGTCTCTTCTAGCTCCCACATGGGTCACACACTCTGAGAAGGGGGTAGTGGCTTAGAGTTAAAAGGCAGGAGTTTGAGTCTTCATTCCACAACATCTTCCCTCACGATAACTATTTTCTGTGTGCGGATAAATAAAATAACACATGTAGGCAGACCACACAAAAAAAGTACTTGATATACTAGTCTGTACTTTTACCTATAAATGCATAATAAAATAGTGAAGTCTTTCAATAAAAGGGAACTCAGATAGGTTAAATACTAACCTGCCCACCTGTCTTCTACAAGGAAGAGCTTCTTAAAGGTATCACCAGATAACCTTGTTTGTTGTCTTTGCCCCACACAGCCATCTAAGCCTCCCTGAGTTCTAAGTGCTTCTTTCCCAGTAAAACTTTCTATGCCCATTTTGTCTTTAATATGTATGTATATTCCCTTGTATTTTTCCAGATAGAATTTCACTTTGTCATTTTTCTTAAAAACTTGACAGATGGTTTTCAAATGATCCCATTTAAAGCAGTATGTAAAAACAGAGGATACCATTGGTGGTTCCCATTTTGCATCAAAGTCTGTGGTCCACTGAGTGCAAACTCAGGCTTAAGACAGAATTGAGTCTTCCAGTTAGCAATGTCCAAGGATCAAAAAAGATCTGAATATAGTTTGCTTTCTTCCAAAGCTTCCTAATATCAGTCCGCAGTAACAGTAATAGTAGTTCTTGCATGACGTTGTTCTTCAGTGTAAAGCCCAGGAATAGCTCTTCAGTGGACAAACCTGAGTTCTCACTGTTCTCTGTAGGAGAGACCTAGCCATTCTCCCATCCTGTGCTGATAGACCTAGAGCAAACACTGGCTGCCCATGTATGAGGAGGCCAACAACTACCCAAAACCAATTCTCACTGGCCTAAACAGACTCCTTGACTTGGGGGACAATCCAATTTTCTTTCACATACCACCATAAAAACGAATCATTTCTTTGCTTCTTAGAAGACTAATTACAAAAGTTAAAATTCAGGCCATTTTCCCATTCAGAGATGGTTGGTTGTTTCTAAGCTTAACAGTTAAGTGCTTCTTTGGACCTGTACTTCAAAATTGATGCTGATCTCATCCATCAATCACTGAGTCATCTGACTGTCCTACCCCAGGCTTGCTTTTCCTCCCAGAGATGCTAGGAATCCTTTAGTAGAATTATTACCATTTATTCAGACCTGAAGGCATAGTATCCTATGCAAGGAGCTTTCTAGAAAAAACTTCTTTAATACAATTTAATTTAATCTAACATAGGCTTAAGAATTGTACAATGCAGGCATTATAACCTTCATTCTCTGTATGAAGCATATTAAGAGTTCAGAGGGATGTTGAGTAATTTGCTGAAGATATTACCAGTGGGTGGTGAAGCCAGAATTCAAACACAGGTCACTTTGATTCTATGGCATTTACTTTCTACAACTTTGTTCTGCCCTTCCTAAAGATGGTTTACTGACTTTTTTAAAAAAGGATGAACAATTAGGATACAAACAGCCCTGTAGCCTTTCCCTATCACCTTGGCCTAACCTTTTAATTTTTATTTATTTATTTTTATGTGTATGAGTGTTTTGCCTGTGTGTACTTAAGTGTGCCACCTTCACGTAGTGCCTGAGGAGAACAGAAAAAGGCAACAAATCTCCTAGAACTGAAGTTAAGGATGGTTATTAGATGCCTTGTGGGTACTGGGAACTGAACTCAGGTTCTCTGAAAGATCAGCCAGTGCTCCTAACTACTGAGCCATCTCTCCAACTCCAGCCTGACATTTTAAATCAATACCAACTTTCATCCTAGAAGTTACCCTTGTCCTTAGTCATGTGAGAATCCAGAGTAGGAGCTCTTAAATCATACTTGCTGAAGTCTGAACAGTGGACAAACTTACCAGTGTGCTTCCGGCTGTGCATCTGTAAGTGGGACAGCTTAAAATATCTCTTATTGCAGCCTGGGTAAGCACACATGAAGGGGCGTTTCTCACTAGTCTCAGATGCTGACCGGACAAGAGTTGGTGCTACTCCAGGGACACGCCGCACATCCTGCAGGTACAGTGTAAAAGGAATGAATGGAAGCCTTACACCATATGCAAACATGCATGTCAGTCCCATGCTGAAATAAGCTGAAAGAAGGAATGGCAGGTAAATATGAGATCTAAAATTGGTCCTCTCCACACCCTAGATGCCTGCCTAGATCACTAATGGATGATAGATTAGGACATTATGATGCAGTGCTCTAATACCATTACTAGATTTACCAATACTTGAATTTGAAATGAAGCCTTTTGGGATTCCCTGACACCGATCCTCTAAAGAAGAAATGTTGGTTCCTGAAAGAGCTCCCAATCCTTGTTGTTCAGCATCTACTCAAGACAATAAAGTCTGGAATTCCAGAGTCCCAGACTATGCCCTCCCAGCTGGAGACATGATCACATGACTTTGGGCCCAATCAGCAAATGTAGGCAGACATTCTTATTAGAGAAAAACATGAGATAATGGGTGAGATCCAAATCAACCAGAGCTTCCATGTGTAAATAAATGATAAAGAAGTCTCTAGATTCTAGTGCTTGAATTCACCAGAAGCCCGTGGTACAGTCAGTGAAAACTTTAACAAGGACACCTGAAAACACTGGACTCTGTCAGCCTTCTGTGTCCTTCACATGTCCTTCCCAAAGCACCTACTTCATCCTCTTTATCTAGAAGGTAAGGCAAGCTTCCCTTCCTGCCCTCATGTTCAGTGATTCCTGGACTGCAGAGCAAGGACCTGTGTGTGTGTGTGTGTGTGTCCTCCATGTTCAATTATGGATGTGACAAAGGGGTGAACAGCTGATGCAGGAGCACATCTGTGATTGTGTGCAAACCTTACTTCTAAACCCCACATCTATCTGCTCTCTGTGTCTTCTAATCAGCCCATACTTACGTTCTCCTTCCTATTTCACCAGCCTTGCCCTGAGAGGGCACTTCCTTGTTTGCAATGGAAAGTTCTGTAGTGACATACACTATTGTATTGACAGATCATAGTGTATGCCACCATTTACCTTTACCTTACCAGCATACAAGTAAATGGTGGGCCAGTGTGTTGACTGGCATATTCTAGAAGAAAAAGAGTAGGCAATAAAACATCTGTACAGGGTGGAGTTTTCTAGAGGCCATGACAGTGGCTCTGACAAACTGAGTCTGGTGGGAAGGGAGGTGCAAAAAGCCTTTTTCATCTTCTTTCCTTCATCTTAGATGCAGATATAGGACTAAAAACCTGTTGTTAGTTTTAGTTATCAGTCTCTGTCCTAGTGAAGAATGCTGATGTTATCTGTGGAAGGAGACAGAGATGACTCTTTCTTAACTTTTATCATATCCCTATATTTCTGTGACTTTTGTTTTTATTTCTCACCATATGAAGGCTTGAATGAGAGAGCACACAATGCTGTTTTACTTCCACGTGTAGAATTCTTTGCCCACATATCTTGAAGGGGCCTGGCCCACATGCACCTTACTTCCAGGGTCTTGACTATTCTGGAAAGAGTACTCCAGTTGTTGTTGCAGCCACTGGGTCATGTTTTACGTCACAGATGTGAATCCCTGGTAACTGCAGTTCTGACTATCCACAAGAGACTTGGGGGGTAAGGGGGCCTCCCACAAGTCACCTGCATTCTCTGTGATTTCATGGTCCCTGGAGACCTCTCACTCTCCTGAGCTGTGCCTTGTCCTGTGTCTCCCCCAAGAAGCAATATTCTTGAAAACGAGGATGCTGGAGTCAGAGCAAACCTGTGTGTCTCAGCTCCCATTTACTAGCTATGTGATTTTAGACAAGTCAGTTGTCTTTTCTGGGCTTCGGTTTCCCCAACTATAAAATGGAAATAACAGTACCTACACATAAGTGTGTGGTAAGGGTTACACGAGAGAAGAAAGGCCATGTGTAATGCAGGAATCAGAAATGTACATTGCTAAGTCAAAGTAGTTAGTCTGAAAATGTTACACAGAGGTCCAAAGTTCTGAGAAAAGAGCAGTGGTTGGGGGTGGAAGGGGGGAAACACAGAAAAGGGACTGAACAGGTGCAATATGAGAATTATTGAGATGGTAAACATACTCCATAAGGTTATATCCTTGGAGCCTGTATCTATGTCTACAAGGTTATATTCATTGCAATTGTGCCTTGACTAAAACTCAGAACTATACAACAAAGTAAACCCTAGTATGAACTATGGACTTCAGTTAACAATAATATATCAACATTGGCACATCTGTTGTATAAAATGTACCACACCAAGACAAGATGGTAGTAAAAGGAGAAATTATGTGAAGGTGGTGGCAGAAGGATTCAGTAAATCTGTCACTTCTGTATAAATTTTGAATAAACCTAGGAAAAAATCCATGTTTTTAAAGTCTGTATACAAATCTTAGCACAGAGAACATGTCCAGCCATAGGTGAGACTGTTGTTACCGCTATAATCAACATTTGACAAGACAGTCTACTTTTGGGCACTTTATAATGTATATCGAATCTTTTTAGAAAGTAAAGGTCCAGGTTATTAATTCAAGTATAGATGGCCTCAAAACAAGAACTATACTGCCCATTCTGGAGGAGTATATTTAAAAGTAAAGGAGGAAAGAATGGGATTCTGCAGGAAACATCCTAGTCTGTATCAGGCAAGATGGCATCTCTGGGGGAGGAAGACACCCCTTACCAGTCCTAGTGGAAGAGAAACATGACTCTGATGACAAAGACTTGTCAAGGCCAGATAGTGCATCAGCAGGGAGCTGCAGGGCACCTGAGCAGAGGAAGAGGCAGAGAAGGTAGCCTCTGGCTGGAGAATCCCAGTACTCACCTGAATGCCTCGGAAGACACCATGGGTGTGTATTCTGTATTGGGCACCACAGAGGATGGGGGTTGTGTGGTTCTCACTCTCGTACCCTGTGCTATGACTGTAGACACAGAAAAGAATGGTTAGGGTTCTGATTGCCAGTCACCTTTTGGAAATGCTCATCTACAGCAGGAGGTGGTGACTTTTTTAAAGCTCACAGTACTAAAACAGCTGGATTTCGCCTTCTTTCGTGGAGCCACTCTGGAACAGGGATCTGGCAAAGCTGAGGCCTTACGTGTGTTACTACTACACAGCCTCCCCTCACCCTCAGATTCTTGCAGGCAAACTGTCTGGATCTGTGAATTGCTCAGACAAGCTGAGAAAAAGCCACAGTGGCAGGATTTCATCCCAGGCAAGTTGTTTACCATATGAGCAGCGGGCTGACAGCGAGACTATCTCAGGAATGAGCAGAATTCTTCAAGCTTCATGGGAAGTGCACTGGAGTTTTGTTGACACCTCATGACTCAGTTCTTACCAGATAGCACCAAGAAACTGATGACATTTACAAGAAGACATGTCATATCCTCAGAAGTCAGGGTTGCACATCTGTGTCCCCACTCAACCTACAGATCAGTTTTTCAGATTAAGTTAACTCTGTGTGTGTGTGTGTGTGTGTGTGTGTGTGTGTGCAGGTGTACACACACATGCATGTGCATGTGCTCATGTGTGTATGGGTGCCTGTGCATACATGTGTGTGAGTATGCATGTGGAGGCCAGAAACTGACATTAGGTGTCTTACTTGGTCTGTTTCCACCTTAATTTTTTGAGATGGAGTCTCACTGAACCTAAAGCTCACCAATTCGGCTACGTTAGCTGGCCATTAAGTTTCAGGGATCCTCCTAACCTCACCTCCCTAGTGCTGGGATTACAAGCACACTTGAACTTTTACATGAGTCCTGGGGGATCAAACTCAGAAGCTCAAGTTTGCATGGCAAGTACTTTAATAACTGAGCCATCTCCCCAACTCCATCTTAACTCTTTGTAGCCATCAGCGGGTGTTGGATAACAACCTTAGGCAGTGCTTGAGCTAACTTGGGACTACAAGTGAGGCCTGAAGGATGTGAAGCATCAGAAAGAGCAACTTGGAAGGAAATGTGTTGCTCTGATAAAAGTCTCTCCTTCAGGTACAGTGCATCTTTTCTGCAGTGATTTATTTCCAATCCAGCCAGTTGCAAAGAATTTCACCTATACTGACAATATATCAGAGTTGCATTGAGAATCACTGTGGGAGTGATGATGAACCAGCCTTCATGAACCATCCCTGTGAAAGGAGGCAGCTACTTTGGAAAATGTCTGGAATCCCCCTGCCCATCCAAAATAGATACAAAGGGGACATACTACCTAGAAATCCTGGATATTTTCTCAAAGGAATAAAAACAATTTTCTACAAAAAAAGACTATACACTGTTCACTAGAGGCATTATTTATTCCTAAAAGTCAGAAACTAGAATCAACTCAAATGTCAATTAAGCAATGAAAGAATAAATACAATGCAATATCTTCATACAATGGAATATTATTTGGAAAAAATACGTGAAGCACTGATATGGTAAGTCGAAGAACAAAGTCACAAAACGCCACATATTGCATAATTCCATTTATATGAAATGTCCATACTAAGTAAATCTATAGAAATAGAAAGTAGATGGCTCAGTAGTTAAGAGCACTTGCTGCTCTTGCAGAGAACCTGAGTTCAGTTCCCAGCACCCACATAGCAATTCAAAACAGTCTAGAACTCCAGTTCCAGGGGAGTAAATACTCTCTTAAGATACACATTGGTGCACATGCATTCAGGCAAAGCACTCATACACAGAAAAATAAATAAATAAATATAAAAAAGAAAAAGAAAACAGATTAGTGGTAGGTTGCCTAAGACAAAGGGAGTTAGAGGAATACGAAAAGTGAAAATGTCTTAACCATGCAGGAAAGGTCACACAAGCCTGTGACTTTACCAGAAAACATTGCATTGTGCAGTCTAAGTGGGTGAGCTGTATGTCATGTGAAATAAATAAAGCTGCTTTGAAATCTTTTTTATCAAGCTGAGCATGGTAGCTCATGCCTATAATCCCAGACTTGGGAGATGGAGGCAGAAGGATCAGGAGTTGGAGGCCAGCCTAGGCTACATAAGATGATGATAATGATTTTGTAGTAGCATCTTTAAAACCCTCCAGGTAAATTAACTGATGGTTGGGGCTGACCAACCACTCTCTGCCTCTGCTATCTCAGCAGTTCAGGGATACCCAAGTAACGACAGGTGAGCTGGTAGATCAGCCCACTCTGTTTGATGCAGAAGGCCTAAGGCTGATCCAGCCCTCATTCTCCAGGGAAAGGAATTCCTGGAAAAGGAAAGTTTCTGCCAGGGTCACTGCAATATCCACACAGCCTGGGACCACAGCAGCTGTGGGGTTTCACATTGAGTTCTGGCTCCAGGCATTTTAGAAAGAAGTGTCTGTCTTCTTTGTATAGTTTGGGGAGGTGGGTGGCTGTTCTATTTCCCTAACCTCCTACACTTTAGCTCTATAGCCCATTTCAAGTGCTTTTTTACATATTGTAGCAAGGGGAATGGTGTCTCAGAGAACTAAAACAGGGTCAAGCATGCAAAAATTGGGGAGAAACACCAAACCCCAACAGAATCTGCTTTTCTGACCCTTACAATGCATTCATTGGGAGAATGAGGCCCTGACTGCTTTCTTACCATTGTATCCTATGTGGTGGGAAAGTGAGAAAGGATGTAACAGCTGTGTGGTAGCAAAAAGAAGCTATGGCCAGAACAGGAGCTGCCATGAGAAGCTGGTTTTACCTGGTTCCACCATCTGCATGGAGCCACAGTGTGATTTACATATTTTCTAGGACCAAGGGACACAACCTGAGTAGAAATCTGAGTTGTTTTCAAGGTCTATTGTAAAGGAGAAAGAACTGGCAATCTTTTTTAATGGCTGTTCTCTGGATATTAGCTGGATTCCTGGAAAGTGATAATAGACAGCACGGAAAACAGATTTTCATCAAGATACTTGTCCAGTGACAGGAAATGTTGTATCACTCAAGTGAACAACATTAAGTATTGATCCTACTGTCTCATGCAAGGTATCAAACAAAAGAAGCCACCAGCAACAAGACTGTACCTGCCAGCCCTATCACTCGATCCTTCTGCCAAGTCAGCGAAAAGTGGCTAGTCTCTGCCTATTGATTCTTTTGTCTGCACAAGACAAACACCAAAGCAATACCACATTGTAAAAACCAGCCAGCTTGCTTCTCAGTGTGGTCCTCTAGGAACACCAAATTCAGCCCATAGGCATTTAATTAGCAGTATCTCCCTCTAAATGAGGAAAAGTAAAGCAAACCAGTAATCTTGAATCATAGACTAACGGAGAAAGCACAGAGGAAGGTTGTCTGTTTCCTCCCCGCTTAAAGCAGTAACCTCTTACAGCTCATGATGTATGAGGTTAGACAGCATGACAGGTGACTAGTTTTCAAGACAGTCTATTTCTCTTGGAGACAGTTACAATTGACTTCCCAAACTGAACTGACATCTCCCTCATTTCTACCTTCTGGTGAACCATTGAGTGAGTATTACTGTTACAGTCATCTCTGTGAATCTGTCTCCTCTGCTCAAGGCTGAACTTGACCTTGAGTACAGATTCCTCTCTCCTTCCTGCAAATTCTACCTTTAATTATAGTAGGCACGGAACACATCAACATTCTAGAATGGACTGAGTCTAACACCTCTTCCACATTATAATCCTTCAGGTCTTAGAAGGTAGCCCTCCAGACTAGAGCTGTGTTCTCTCAACAAGGAGAAATGGCGTCTTGATCTCTTACCATCCCAACTGTCCTCTTTCCCATCCCCTTCATTTTGTTAAGTCCTTCTCAAAGTGGGAACTGAGGCTAGATCTCAATGCTGCAAGGTGTGTTTCTATGCAGAGGTGGAGGGAAAGATCATCTGTATATCTGAGAGACTTTAGAATCAGGACTGTAACATCAATGCATGAGACTGGAGCATGCAGGCTTCCCTGGAAGGGATTCTGTCCAAATCTGTCAAGATCAATATGCTAGTTGATACCGTGAATTTGGCCCACGAGCTATCAGTGCTCAAGCCTTGGGTAGGGTCTTGAGTTTCTTGGCTCAGTGTAGATATAGGGCTGTTTTAGCACTAAGAACAAATAGCTCCATCGCATTTCAGTCACAGTGATCTTCCTCAGTCTAATAAAATCTCCAACTCTCGCCTCTATCCTTAACCCTAGCATTGCCCGAGGCAGGTATCCATGGCCTGAAGCTAAAGACATGATTATTTTAGGTTGAAATTCAGCATTATAGATTTACTGTCCAAATCCCATCTGATTTCTTTCAGTGAGTCATTTCTAACTGCTGAAATTTGACTCTGAATTTAGCTTCCAAACCATTTGTTTTCCATCTCCATCTAATGTCATCTCTGCATTTAAAAAGCCCCCTTCTGAGGCTGGAGAGATGGCTCAGTTGTTAAGAGCACTGGCTGTCCTTGAAGAGAACCCAGGTTCCATTCTCAGCACCCACATGGTGGCTAAAAACTGTCCATAACTCCAGTTCCAGGGAAATCCAGTGCTTTCTTCTAACCTCCACAAGCACTGCACAACACAGGTACACTTACACACTGTCTTAGTTTGTTCTTCATTGCTGTGACAAAATACTCTGACCACTACCAACTTGGGCAGGAATGGGTTTATTTAGCTTACATATCTCAGGTCACAGTTCATCTGAGAGTCCAAGGTAGGAACTCAGGGCAGGAACCTGGAGGCAGGAGCTAGAGCACAGGCCATGGAGGAATGCTGCTTACTGGCTTGCTCCCCTGGCCGCTGCTCAGCCTTCTTTCTTATGCAACACAGGCCCACCTGCCCAGGGGTGGCACCACCCACAGTGGGCTGGGCCCTCCCACATCATTCATCAAGAAGATGCCCTTCAGACATGGCCACAGGCCAGTCCAATAGAGGCAATTCCCCAACTGAGGCTCCCTCAACCCAGGTGTGTCACGTTGACACTAAAGCTATCCAGCATACACACACATGCAGGACACATAAAATAATAAATAAAATTGTTTAAAGCTCATGTATAGCAGAATACATGAGGCCCATGGGGGGGGTATAGAGGCATGGATGAGGGCGAGGGTCTTAATTTGATTAAGAACTGTTGTATGAAATCTACAAAAGCTTAACAAAAAAAATTTTTTTTTGAAATCACTTCTGCCCTTTGTTTGGTAAGATAAGGCTGAGACCATAGCAGACAGCCTGAGAGTGCCTGCTCCACCCTCCATTGTAGGGGCTGAGATCTCAGCAGATTGCCAGAGAGTGCCTGTTCTGGCCTCCCTCTGGCATAAGGGCTGAGAACTCAGGGGACCACCTGAGAGTGCCAGGATCCTGCCTCCACGTGGTGAAGCCTTTGTGAGGGAACTGACACTGACTCTAGTCACCATAATAGCTGTCAAAGTGCCTGAAAACAAATCCTCAGTCCATCACTCTCAAGTCAAGCCTTGGCAGACAAAAGAAAAATTAGAAGGAACCCAATGGAGGGATGCTTTTGGAAGGTCTCATCAAGAAATTCCAATGGATTCTGATATGAACATTTGAAATTTGTCCTGTTCTGACTTTTTTCTGGTTCCCTGTCTAGAACTTGTAATGCTAACTATACTTGCCTTTACTTCTCCTTCACATCTCATAGGCACCAGTCAAGGACTTTCTTTTTCCCCTATAGTTAAGAATTATACAATTTGGGAGTCTTTTAGATAGACCCACTGAAGGGGTAACTCCAATTGCCTCACCCTGCGTTCCTGTTCAGCATGGAAGAAGCCAGAGCGGTCTACATCCCGCTTCCCTATCAGCAATTTGGGTAACCTCTTCAGGAGATGGTGCGATAAGAATAGGAGGTAGGAATTGGCTAGGCAGTTAAGGTAAAAAGACCCCAAAGAAAAGTAGCCAGTTTCTTGGCTAAAAGTCAAAATGTCTTTGGGCCTCTTAGCAACATACTCTGTGTTCCAAAGGCCAAAAATGTCGAAAGTATTTGGGAGCTCTTATCTAATCCCTAAAAGATTTTACAGTTCTTTGGAGGGGGGAATGTTAGAGTAGCAAAAAGCCCCACACAAAAAAAAGAGAGTACACAAAGTTTTTCAGAAAAAAGTGATGGGGAAATATGGGAGGAATTGGGAGTAAACATGGATTTGATCAAACACCTTATATGCATGTATGAAATTCACAATAAATTTTTTAAAAGTTAAAAAAAAAAGTTCCTTCCTGAGATTTCATAAAGAGATGCTCTTGGGACTTGGGAGATAGTTCAGTCAGTTAAGTACTTGCCATGCAAGCATGAGGAACTGAGTTTATGTCCCATAAGCCATGTAAAAGGCCAGGCATGATACTGTGTACTTCTAAGACCAGCACTAGGGAGGTAGAGGCAGGGGTTCACTAGCCAGCCAGCCTAGTCTAATCAGCAAGCTCTGGGCCAGTGAAGACTCTGCCTCAAAAAACAAGTTAGACAGCTTTTGAGGATCAACTTCTGAGGTTACTCTCTGGCCTCTACATGTGTAAGCATACACATGTACCCATACATGCATAGATATAGACATACACACACAAAAGATGCCTTTACTAGCTGTTGATACATATTATACATAATATAATATGTGCCAAATATTTTTCCAGGATGTAGAGGAAGTGATAGGATTCTAGAAGATGTCTCTGTGGTATAACCTGAAGGAAGTCATTACAGAAAAGAGGCTATGTTGATGGGGCCCAGTCTACCAAGACAGAAGTTAACCTAGAAGAAACACTTGGAAAGATGATGGTGACCAGTAACAGCTATTGCTAAGGCCCAGTTGCTTGCTTAGATGATCAGGCAGAGCTAAACTTTACAGCAGGAGAACCCTCTTTAACATACTCCATGACTTTGCTATGGATAAACCAAACCAAAGCAAAGTAAGAGCAGGACTCATAGAGGGTTAGAGCCATAAAGCCCAGGATGGAGAGATGACTTAGGGGTTAAGATCACTAACAGCTCTTCCAGAGGACCTGGGTTTGGTTCCTAGCACTCAGATGGTGGCTAACAACTGCTTCCAAGTCCAAGGGATCCAATGCCCTTCTGGCCTCTGTAGGCATCCATGTATGGGTGTACTTACATGCATATAAGCAAACCACTCATAAACATAAAATAAAAATAAACAAATCAGAATAAATGTAATAAGGCTATAAAATGGCCTGCCAAGAATGGCAAGAAGTCCAGCAGCCTAATGAAGATTTTTCCAGAGGCAATGATGCACATTTCAAATAAAAGAATCACAGAGCTCTGGACAGTTGTAGGATAAAAAAAATCAGAAGAACCCAGAGGTGGAGGGTGTCACTATTCATGGAGCTAATTCCAGAAACCAAGCTCTAGAGCAGAATGTGAAACCCAGCACACCAAATAACTGAGAAGCCCAAACCTTCCTCAGGGTAGAAATGCATGCAATGGCTTCATTATCTTCCAACCCAGATGACAAGAGAAACATAAAGGAAATCTGGCACTATGTATAGATAGTGAGCCAAGCCTAAAGAAGCCTGGATTTTCTTAGGGTAGGAAATGGATGCTTTACAAAACAATGTTCCTATTTTGCTACCTATTAAACTTCCTCTTAAAGGATAAGATATGTAGTTCAACTTAATGTTGGAGGAAAGGGATCTGATGACTCTATGACCAAGACCATCAGAGAGGCCACAGGGATTTACAGTACCATGTAATTGGGCAGCTATGGGTCCAGGTGGAAAGTAGCTGGTAGGCTTGGTGCAGGCAGGTGAGGGTGAGGAAGAGGAGGCTTGGGGTAATGTGATTGTTTCTCCCAGCCTGAACAAAGGTCACTTTGCTAGAAGCTTCAAACAATGCTTTTTCTTTTATTGCTCAACTAGCTGCAAATCATCCATTGAAGCATTTAGTCCCTAACTCCCTATCATGTTCACAAACACCTAAGCCATCAAGTATCTTTCTGCAGTAAAGATTCACCATATCAGTTACTTTCCACTCTCAGACTGGTAAATCTACTGCAAAAAAGAAATGGATTTGGGTTTATGTCTTACACATGAGATAGCAATTTTTGTTCCCTACTGGTCTATTCCTTGCTCACTCTGAAAGTTCCAGTTTAATAACTTTCCCTTACTGCTCTGGGGTTTAGAGAATCCCATGGCTTTTTTTCTTATTTGAAATCCAAAGCATTTGCCTATCTCAATTCTTGTCACCTCTGTTACTCTCTATGAATTTTCAGAGTATCAGCCATGTGGACAATTATTTTATGACATAATATGGATTTGGTTTTTTTGTTTGTTTGCTTGCTTGCTTAAAGCAGAGCCTAGAACTCAAATTTCCCTAATGGACCCAAGTAAATGAAAAGAAATAAATGAAGAAGACCCTGAGGAATCAACGACATTGAGCTGGCAGAGAGAGCCACTGAAGCTATATTGCCCATGTTGCAGCTCCGCCAGCCCACCACCGACCCCATGAACCTAAGTGTGCACACCTCTTCAAAGATGTTGGTCTACAGAGTCTAACTTGTGTCCCAAAATTAGACTATAAGCCAACATTTTTGGAGCATGAGAAGAGGTATGAGTCTATAGGCCTTCATGCATATATACAGATATATAGGCCTGCATATATATGCATATATTAATATATATTAGGGTACATAAATTGGGCAGGGGATGAAAGGTGTAGATAGGAAAGGGGATCTTAATATGAACAAAATATATGAGAATCACAAAATTTGGATTAAAAATGTTGGAAATCTGGACTTTACTACGATTACTTGAATTTTGCATTCTTGCAAATAACTTTAGTTTTAAAACCTATGTCTGACCTAAGAGCCACCAATTTGAATCTGCTGTTTAAGGCTAAGCAGTAAAGTTTATGCTATCAGTCTTGATTCTGCTGTGTCCTCCTGCATGGAGAGGAAATAGAGGTGGAGATATGCCGGATTCTTTTGAGAGCTGGGTACTAGTCAATAAATAGTGTACTTAAGCACTGAAATTACAGAAAGAAAACCCTATCTGCATACTGTCAATTCAAGAACACTGGTTTCTTATGACTGCTATAATAAATGATCATAAATTTGTGGCTTAAATCAACACAAATTTATCTTCTCATAATTCTGAACAATATAAGTTCAAAATCAGAGCGGTGTTTGGTGATACATTCCTGTAATTCCAACACTCAGAAAGTTGAGGCAGGAGGACTGCTGCCAAGTTCAGGCCAGACTGTGCTACACAGTGAGTGCAAGGCCAGCCAGAGATATACTGTGAACTCCTAAACTTATTAAAAAAAAAAAAGCAAAACAGGTTTGGGGCTGAAGTGATGGCTCAGCAGTAAGAAGACTTACTCTTCTTCCAGAGGACCTGGGTTCAATTCCCAGCACCCACATGGCACTAACAACCATCCGCAACTCCTGTTCCAGGGGATCTGGCACCCTCTTCTGGCCTCTTCAGGCATTGCATGACATAGGTGCACTTACATGCAGGTAAAACACTCATACACATAAAATAAAAACAATAAATTAAGAAAAAAGACAGGCTCCAGGGGCTGGAGAGGTAGCTCAGTGGTTAAGAACACTGACTGTTCTTGCAGAAGACCTGGGTTCAAATTCTAGTACCCACATGGCAGCTAACAACTGTCCGTAACTCCAGTTCCAGGGGATCCAACAGTCTCTTCTGTCCTCCGCAGGCATTGCATGACATGGAGGTACTTACCTACATGCAGGCAATACACGCATACACATAAATATTATAAATAGGTTCAAAGACTAGGTGTCAGTGGATAGAGCTTCCTTCTTGTGATGGCTCTAAGGGGACAATCTCTTTCCTTGTCCTTTTCATTTCTGAAACTGTCTTGCATCTTGGTCCCTTTTTGCACACTGCACACTCTTGCTGCCTCCTATTACTCTTCTGTAGTCAAGTTCCCCTGACTCCCTCTTATAAGAACATGTGCTATTGCATTTAGGCAACTGAGCCCGCTCAGATAATTCAGAATCATCTCCCCATCTTGAGACCTTAGCAGAATCACTCTGAAGAACACTTGCTGCCATGTAAGGCAACACACACAACTTTAGGAATTAGGATCTGGGTATCTGTAGATATTTAGCCTATCACACCAAAAGAGCCCATGTATTCCAATTCTTGCAGATACATTTGAAAAAGCTAGATTAATCTAGATCCCTTATCTCCAGGTTACTCCCAGAACACATGGTTCTTGCATCTGAAAACCTATGTTCTAGGCCCACTTCTAACACTTATTTTCCCTATGGCTATAAATGAGTCATCTAATTGTTTCTGCATTCAACTTTCAGCATCTGTAAAATGAAGTTAATAACCTATTTTGCAGATTTGTTTGAAGACCAAAGAGACGAGTTATGTGGGGAGCAAAAGTTAAATATCACTGAGTAACCGTATCCCAGAAAAATGCTCAGGAGGTCTCTGATTATAGGCACTCTGTGACCCACATCCATAAAAATTATTTATTCTATGTTTCACATGAGTCTGGTGATGGAGATCAGAAAAATTTGTATTTTGATCTTGAGTAAAACCATACAAACCATTAAGGATATATCTATCAGCTTAGGCACCCACATTTAAAAAAATCAATTAACTACTTTAAATTTAAATTTTAAAAGCCAGCATGGTAGATGGAGTACACTTGTGATCCCAGCCCTGGAGACAGAAGGATCCCTGGAACTTGCTGGCCAGCTAGTCTAGTTGACTCAGTGAGATCCAGGGTCAGTGAGAGACCCTGCCCCCAAAATAAGGTGGAGGGTGATTAAGGAAGAGACACCTGATGCCTACCTCTAGCTAATATACATTCTCTCTCTCTCTCTCTCTCTCTCTCTCTCTCTCTCTCTCTCTCTCTCTCAATTTATACACAGTTCAATGCTAACAGATGGAAGTGTTCTACTTATAAGTGACTAAGCAATCCAAACTGCACAATTCTTACCAAATCCAACTTCTTTCTACCTACCTAAGCAGATGCCGTTACCAAAAGAACACACACTTCATGACCTCATTTCTGGCAGAAGCATGGACTGTACTTTTTCCTAAGCAGCTTTCACAGGTATAAAATATGTCCTGAGAAAGCTTGCCTTTCCTACACAGCTTTAAGAGGCATCAACATGCATCAAGTTTGAAGAAAGAGAAAAACGTTTGTATAGAACACAAATTGTAAGCCCTCCTTTCTAAAAACATGAACACTGGAGTTTGGCTCATGGGGAAAAACAGAACATTTGAAGAGAAGCTTCTTTAGAAATGATTAATTTTGATATTCCGCAGGCACAAGAAGATTAATAAAAAAGAATTGAGGTTTTACAGATGAGGAAAACCAGAGCTTCCTTGAAATCCCTTATCAACAGGAGACTTCAAAAAAAACAGGGAAGGAAAGTAAAAGAAGAGGAAGAGCCTTTTGAAAGCAATTAGCATTCAATATGAATATTCAAAAAAGAAGGAATTTCAGCCTGTGGTTTCTCTCTCCCACCTCTGGTTATTGGCCAGATGCGCATCCCTCTACCATTGTCACCACCACCTTCTCACCTTTACAGAGTTCACTCTGCTACAGGGAAGCACTCAGAGAGCCTTGCAGCTCTTCCACATCAGAACATGGAATTTGCCCAGAGGCCCTCTTCACCCTCATTCTCAACACCCAAGGCTTATATAGGAGATGTGTAAATGCCTGTCTCCTTTTGGTATTGACAATAAACTTAGCTGCAAGCCTTTAGGCCTATCACCCTCTTGCCCAGTGTACAACTTCTGAGGAAAAAGAATGAAGGAGCCGTGTTAAGAAACTGGACTTCCAGGGCTGGAGAGACGGCTCGGTGGCTAAGAGCACTACTGCTCTTCCAGACGACCTAAATTCAATTCTCAACAGACCTAAATTCAATTCCCAGCAACCCATCAGGAGGCTCACAACCACCTGTAACTCCAGTTCCTAAGGGATTCAACACTTA
Source organism: Nannospalax galili (assembly GCF_000622305.1). NCBI lineage: Eukaryota > Metazoa > Chordata > Mammalia > Rodentia > Spalacidae > Nannospalax > Nannospalax galili. Next base: position 5,666,850 of record NW_008330735.1, read on the forward strand.
TGGCTTTCAGGGGCACCTGCATGCACATGCATATATCTACTACACTCAGACAGACAGACAGACAGACGGACACACACACACACACAAATTAAAAATTAAAATAAATTTTTAAAAAGAAACTGAACTTCCCTAAAAGTTAAACACAAGAGATGACTGAGCTTAGCATCACTGACCAAACTATACTTGCCAAAAAAATAAAGGAACCCATATCTGACCAAGCCTGTATGTATCTACTTGATTATAGACACTTAGGGCTTCAAGACCCAAAGCTGGAAGCCTGAAAGGGTCCCAGTTCCTAGGACACTCTTCCAAGAAGCTGGCTTGCTGTTTCCCACATCCATAAAACAAAGCAGGGGGTGAGAAGCCTTCAAGACTCGAGAGAGAACAACCAACAAAATTACACAAAACCAAACAAACCTCTGTAGGAATGCTCACCATGAAGGGGGATGAACGAGAGCCAGTTTGAACTGCAGGGCTTCAGGCCAGAAGACCCAGAAACCAACCCTAAGAAATGTCCATAGTCAACCACTGAAGGCTTAGAATTAGAGCTTTACTGAATGAAAACCTAGCTTTCTTATAGCCAGAGTGATTTCAAAACTCACCTTCCAAAGTGCTTACTAGATCTTACTGGGGAGATGAAGAGATACCTGACTATCCACATCCAGAGCTGGTGGCAACGTGACACAGATACCTCTAGATCAACATTGAGCGCTATTTCACTCTGCCTGACTGTAATCACCTGAGAACAAGTTAAGCAGAATCCACAATTCTGCACAAGTGTCAGGAGCAAAGTCACCCAGCCATGTTCTTTGTGCAACTTAATACAGCTTTTATAGTGGGACTGTAACATACTGATGGATACATTAAAAAAAAAAAAAAAAAAAGATTTTTCTGTTCTGTGTAAGTGCACGTTATTGGTGCATTTACACACATGCAGGCAATACATACACTCATAGAAAAA
>NW_008330735.1:5668154-5672217 GCF_000622305.1 Nannospalax galili
CTCAAAAACAACCTTAGAAAAGAATCAGTCATTTTCCCATTTTTTTTTAACCTGGACAATTTGCCTTCCTGTATTCTCAGTTAATTTTGTTTCAGTTTAGAGATTAAGAAAAGCTTAATTTTTTTGCTTTTAAGAAAAATAATATATTTCAGATATTTTTCTTAACAAGTTGCACTGTCACAATACTTTTAAATTTTTTGTTATACTTGTGTGTGTGCATGCACATGAGTGACATGGCACACATGTTGAGGTCAAAGGACAATGTGTGGCAGCCAGTCCTTTCTTTCCATCATGTGGTCTGGTCCTAGGGATCGAATTCAGGTCTTTGAGCTTGGCAACAGAGCTCCTTTACCCCCTGAGCCATTTTGCAGCCTGCCCTTCGGTCCTGCTCCATCATGTCTCCTTCATGCCCAAGGTTATTCAGCTCCATATCACATCTGGAAAGTAAGAGCCCTAACTCTAACTTGTAAAACTTCTCCATTGAGTACCCGTTTTGCCCACCCTAGACAGCCCTCCACCCTTGGTAAATGAGTCTTCCATTCCCCTCGGGAACCTCCTCCTCCACATTCTCAGTCTCTAAGGGAGAACACATGACTAAGATCTCACCAACCAGACTACTGCATGCCCCAGTCATAAGACCGACCCAGGCCAAGCCAAGACCTTTCCCTGGGTCTCTTGCTGTTAAAGAACCAGTAGAAAGCCATTCTCCTGTGAAGCTATGGGTGCCAGAGGCCAAAGCTGGTTTTGCTGCAGTGGAAAGTGCCTGGCTGAGAAGGCAGCTAGCAGAGAGGGCAGAGACAGGTGGCAATGGAAGTGTTCTAGTGACACTGCCTGAGTCTCTGAATCCAGACAAGGGTTAAAACAACCTACTACATTTCCCTTTGATGTCCACCAATCACAGCAGGGAATCTATAAAAGCCGTAAGTAATCTGGCATAATTTTTCATAGTAACCTACAGGTAATTGGATTTATTTTTCAAAGATCAGAACATGATTCCTGTAATGAGTACTTGTTCTTCCCAACTTTCACCATTTAGAAGGTGCTTACTTATTCATCTGCGCAATTATTGCTAAAGCCATGGTTTTATTCCTCTTTTGAGTTTCTTTATAGCCACAGCTCATTTGTCTCCACTCACCATGCAACCTAGTCCTCAGCCACTATTTAATAGGGGACACAACAGAGTGGTTAATAGCCAGCCTCCCACTGTATAAATCAGTCCTTATGAACCATCAAGATTCCCTCGCCACACAAAACAGTACACAAACTTCCCCTGGCTGACCTCAAATTTCACAGTCAGAGCAGAGCTGAGAGATGACTCATATATATCCAGTTTCCTACAGCCACAATGTCTACTAGCCCCTAATGCTCAGAACATTTTTAGATAGTTCTTTCCTTACTACATGAACACACAGACCTGAGGACTCATAGTCTCACTGACCACATCATCAGACCATACTAGAAATATTTGGACACACACCTCCCCAGCTTACATGGGGTGCTAGATTGTCAGAATCCCTATTTCATTTGACTCACTGGGTTCTTCTTCTATATTCTCAGTGCTTTGGCTTTATGGACGGTTTCTCCATCTGAAGATGAATGCCCCAAATCTACATGAGAAGTGAATCTCTCATCTCATATGATGGAAAAGATGGAGCAGGATCTTTTCTACCTGGTTCTCACAGGATGGTATCCAGCTCATTCACATACTCTTGGATCTAAGAAAAGCTGTTCAACATGCTCAATTATATGAAAAAGCTCATAAAAGGGATAATGATCCTAAAATCTCAGGATAGTATGAGGTTCTGAAGACTAAGCTCGCTCCTGCTTCCCCAGTTGCAGTGAATGCTTGGGGGTGCGAGGAATTCATGCCTAGCCATCTCTTCCACACTACCCTTCAAAATGATCTTGAATAGTACTGAGGTGGGGGTGGGATAGTAGCAAAGTGTTTGCCTGGCATGCAAGAAACCCTAGGTTCCATCCCCAGGACAGGAAATTTTTAAACCAACTCAAAGTGAAAAAGCAAAGGAAGCCCTAAGTAATAGATTCAAATGAATCACACTTTATTTTTACTATAAAAATAAAGGTCTTCCAACGGAAGAAAAAAGCTATTAGCAGAGCTAAACACAAACAAGAGAGAAAGTTTGCAGTACGAAAAGACAGACGAAGGAACAGGTATAAACAAAGAATGCAATATTGTTACTAGAGAAACTATCCCAGCTTCTGGCTAAAACCAACTCAGTGTAGCCAATGGCTCCTCTTCCCTCTCACATTGCTCCATCATCCCCACCCATCATCCATTTGATCTTTTTGGTCATTCTTACTGCAAGCAAAAGTACTAATATTCTCTTTTATAGATAAATTGAAACAACAAAAGACCACCCTCTCCTGACTTGTTTCCCTGGTCAGCTGAAACCTCAAGTTTTTGCTCCTTTTTGCAGAACTGCATGAAAAAGCTCTCTATGTGATGTCTCTAGCCCCTCTCCTCCCACTGTCCCTCTGCACTGGGCATGGGACCCAGGTCTTGTGCATGCTACGTAAGCACTCTACTACTGAGCTCTACCCCAGCCCCTCGTCATCTTGGATTCTCACTTTCATTTGGCTTCTTTTGCCCCTTCTCTCTAATCGATTCAGGAGTAACTGTGCTAATAGACAAATGTGTCCAGCATGTCCCCTCTATAGATACATACACAACAAAATGTTTGTTTTTTATCTAAGTGGTAAGATGACAGATGACTGTTCTTTATGTTTTTTGTACTGTCTGGGCTTTTAAAAAATTGTTTCCTAATGAAGGGGAAAATTGTTTTCATTTTAGATAAAGTTAACAGCCTTTGGTTTACAGAATACTTTATCTGCAGTCTCGTTTTAAAAATGAAGAGTTGGGAATAAAGCTAAGATAAACTTGTTCATTTTTAGTGGAAAAACACCTACTAAAACATGCAGTAGCCCCTTATTTCTGAGAAATATTTGGATGACTTTTTATTAGTGTAGATTCTAAATCAATGTTTTCCTAACTGGAAGTTATAACCTTGTCTCGGGCAGAGGAAAGAAAGAAGGGAAAATGGTGGGTAGAGGGTCTCAGAAAGGCCAGTATGGGCCAGGTCCAAATTATTCCTTGGGTCATAAAGATACCCACCCTTCCCTCATCTGATGCACCATCTCTCCCTCCAGAACACAGACTCACTCCTCCCATCATAACCCTCATTAATTCTGCTTTGTCTCTATGTGTGGAAATCACTACTATGGTCCTCATTTCTAAGCCAGCCCTTCACAGTCACTTTTCCTTCCCATCTTCCCTTTCTCATCTTGATCTAAACAAACTTGTCATTTTCCCCTCATGTTTAGAATATGAACATAATTCCCATTTAAAAACTGAACAGTTAGAGACATATTTTTGAGATAGTAAGCCTACAGAGCTCAAAATATTTTAAGATTGGGTAATTTTAGGAGGCTTAGAATATTTTCAAATAACCAACACTCTCAGGATGACAAACTCAGATGTTCATGATGGTTTGTAAATATGCATTTACTGAATTCAGTTCAAGCTGAAACCCATTATCTTTTAAGGATGACAGAGATGTAAATGTATGCATTGAGGTCTAAATGTATGTGTAACACCAATATTGATATGAGATTTCTCTGGGCTGTTGGGGGATTTTTCTTGCTTTCTCTACATTGTTGTATTGTCTGACTGTTCTGATTTTCAAAATTGCTTACAGAATTTAAAAAGTGAAATGCATCAATTGGCTCCATGCTCAAAGGTGGGGGGCGGGCAGAGCAGAGGAGAGGCAGGAAAGCAAGGCAGAAAGCAATAAAGCTGAATTGGTCCTTCCTGGGTGAGAGCAGCAGGGGACACATCACTCATCTCCATCTCCAGCAAGCCCAGGAACCTATTCCTTCTTCTGGTAGTGGATCTATCAGAACTCAGTCAGGTCCAATGCAAGGCAATAATAAAGACATCAAAAAGATGCTGTGTGGCTCAGTGCCAGAAAACTTGCCTAGCATGCATGGGACCTGGGTTCTGTCCAAACAACCCAAAAAGGCGAGGGGGGGAGGAGGGAGGGAG
>NW_008330735.1:5672299-5687741 GCF_000622305.1 Nannospalax galili
GGAGGGAGGGACTCTCAATGAAGGAAGTCAACAGCTTTCTGGAGGTGCTGGTGAAAGTGAAGGAACATGCTCAGGAATGCTCTATTCACAGAGCTGCTCATGTTCCTGAAACTTCAGCTCTCCACTTTTGTTATGCATCTGAAACTCCAGGATCTACTTAAAAGCAGGTTATCTGTTTTCAAGAAGTAAATCTCCTGGATAGGTACCTTACATGAGTGTGCCTGAGAGGGAAGGTGTGGGGCTTGAATGCAGCTCCCAGCCAAAGCCCTATCTCTTTTGGCACAGGTTCTCAGGGATGAGACCATGTCTAGCAAGGATTTTCTCCAGCTTCAACAGCCTTGGCCCTACCAAAACACGAAGCTTTGTTTTCCCCATACATCACTCATTAGGAGTCTCCTCATTTTTCCTTTCAAGCATCCACAGGTCAAATACTGTGTGTTCCCAGCAGTCTGTAAACTTCTTGGACCAGCAAAAGGGACATTCATTTTGCTCAGCACTCCTTTCACGTTGCTATTGTGTTGGATTTCCCACTCCCCCTACCCAGTCCCCCGAGAGTAACTTCCTCCTTGTTTTAATAACTTGGACCACAGTCAAGGTTGATGTGTTTCTCCATTTTGCAGGATATTTTCTTCAGAAGAGACAAAACAGAGGCCAACAGGGTAGCTGAGGCTTGTCAGCAGCCCTAAGAAGTCAGCAGCCATTTAGAATGCACACAGAAAATGTTTTCCCACAAATACAAAACAGAAAGCACAAGGCATCCAAACCAGAAGTATTCAATATTGACAATGAATGCTCAGGATCGCACTTTTAAAAGCTGAGTTTCTCCTCTAAGAAGATAATACAGTGGGTAAAACCACTTGTTCTGCATGAGGATCTGAGTTCAAATCCCCAACACTCATATAAAAATCCAGGTATGGCATATCCTGAGCCTAATTCAAAAGGGTAAGTTTCTGGTTCTGTGGGAGACCCTATCTCAAGGCATGCACCACACACACACACACACACACACACACACACACGCACCCCACATTTATACACAATTTCATTTATTTGTGTACAGAAAAGGAATGGGACTTCATTAAGTTCCTTCTCTCTAGCTGAAATTGAAATACAGGATTCTCCCACTTAAGTTGATAAAAGCAGTTCAACAGACATGCAGAGATTAGAAAATGAGCAAAGGGAGAAAGAAAACAAAGAAGGAAGTCATTAGGAAGTGGAGCCTCCCACCACCAGCTTCTGCTTTCATTTCCACTTCCGCTTACCCACATTCTACCTAAAGTCCTGTCCTCATAGTAGCACTGCTCCATGACACCTGATGATAGATGTGCCCATGGGCTTGAGGGATAGAGAGAAACTCTGTGGAGTCACATTTTAAAAAGTAACCTCTTTGAGGACAGAAAACACAAATAGAATGCAGTGGGGTTCAGTCTAAGGTACGTGATATTTTAATTAAAAAGTGATACCAATTTTCATAAGTGATATGGTTATTATGATTTTTTTCTTGAAAATAAGTCAAATTGCTTGTGTTTCTCATCATTGAGATAGATTTATACAACTCTCTGAATAAGGTCAGCATTCCTAAACAATCTATTTTTATTTCAGAACTCCTTTTCCAAGATATAATTAATGGGTCAATAAGAACTCTTCAAGTTTTCTTTTATAAAACCAACAGAAGAGATTATTAACACTTTGCTTCATCCTGACAATAGTTTCTGACTCCTGGCAAGAAACAGATTTCATATATCTAAAGATTTTAAGATATCAGAATTAGGCTAGGCATCGTAGTGCACATTTTTTAACTTAGTACTCTAGAGGCAGAGGCAGATAGCTCTCTGTGTTCAGGATCAGCCTGATCTACATAGAGAGTTTCAGGATAGCCAAGGCTACTCAGTGAGACCCTGTCTCAAATATGTATATATTTTAAAATTTCCTCAGTCATAGAAGGACTCAGAACCAAGTAAATACCAAGATCCTTTATCTGTAATGTTTTGAAATTAAACAAACCACCAAACCTGTATTCCAGCATGAAGAATTTTAAAAATTAAAGCATATTGCTTACTTCACAATCATGTTCTGCCTGTCCTTGGTATTTAATCTTGGGAGAATTACTGAATTCTGAACAGCCAAGAGAGAGACTCAAGCCAAGAAAGGCAAAAGAAGTAATGAGCTAGAATTATTTGTGGCCCCTTGGATGGAAGTGGAGAGAGAGAGAATTCAAAGCAACAGAGGTTGATGGGATTTTTTTTTTCAGACCAGAGAAAGAAGTATAGATTTGAATAAAATAGCAGAAAAATTGGCGGAGTTAGGGGAGGAAGGGAGAAGGATCTAACTGTTACTCTTAGATGAAAAGCAACTCCACTGATCACTGAAGGAGACCCAACAAAACAGGACAGAACAAAAGAAAAAAAGAAAGAAGTCTGCTTCTAGGGTTTAAGCAGAGAAAATAATATCAGAAGAAATAGTTGAAGAAATGGCCCAGGGTTCAGGCTAAAAGGCACAAAAGTTTGGGAATGAAAAGAAGGTTGGGAAAGTCTTTTGCAAAGCCTGGCCACAGATTTAGGAAAAAAGAACAGTTCTCCTGGAAAATGTAAAGGTATACAGAGAAAAGCAAATTTAAGTAAAATACAACTGAAAGACTTGACTGACCTAAAAGGACTACCACATAAATGTCGCAAATTGAATGCTTTGAAATATTCACAAGGAAATGAGCAGGGTTCCTGCTCCGTGGTTTTTTTCTTAATTGTTCTGTAGGATGTTAATGAGAAATATCATTGACTCCGTGTGGTCTACGGTATGTCTGTGATAAACAAGAAGGGGATAGATTTTTCCCATTCCCATCTGCTACCCCGATTACCCACATCAGTCCTAACTCCTGCATTGCCCCAGATGTCAGTCAACAAGGCCATTGTCCACTCACTTGCTCTGCCCTTCTGTCCATTTCACTGAGCTGGAGCTCCCAGCAGCCATTCTAGAAGAGAAGAAGAGTCAGGAAATGGGGAATGGAAGACGCGTGGCTCTAGAAGGCTCCCAGAATCCAATGAGAAGCCTTGAAATACACAGAGACACAACACTAGCTGTCTTGTCAAGAGTGCCAAACCACATCCTCAGTCCCACTGGGGTCAGAGGTGGGGTGGAAGTCACCACAGAGAGGCTGAAGAGAGCCTGAGATTTAGAATGAGATCTGGGCTTAGAATCCCAGCTCTGCCACTTACGGGATGCAAACTCGGTAAATTACTTAACTCTCTGGACATGATTAATTCATCTGCAATGCAGGTAACAATACCTCATAAGCCTGTTAGGAAGACAAAGGGAGGTAACCCAGAAGAGCACCTGATACATCTCAGACACATCCACTGCTACTTCTGCAGACTTGTCAGAAAATGTGAATGAGCTCTTTTGCTATTGAAAACCTGCCCCACCTGCCTTCCTTGCTTAGTTTTAGGCACAGACAGAAGCTCCACCTATATCTGGCAGCTATATTCTCCTTAAGGTGGTTATATATCTTGAGCAAAACCAATCAATGCAACCAGGAGTGAACACATCCAAATCAACATCACTCCAATACAAGTTCATATCCAATACTTTGTACATGCAAAGCATTTCTTGTAAAGATAATACAATGGCTAATATCTGTGATAATGCTAGCAAAACAAAACAGATGACATTTCATGGACACAATATCTTTGAAGAATTCTAAAATATTCAAGAATGGAAGGCCACATTAAGTGTTCCCAATATTCCCAATTCCCTTGCTCCAGACAAAAGCATCCCATTTACATTTTTGAAAATTCAGTGTTGAGTACAACACTCTAATTGGAAGTGGGAGGGAAGTTTCTTGGTGCCACTGAGAGCTACGGCCCTTTTTTTTTTTTTTTTTTTTTTTGTCTTTTTTGAGACAGGGTCTCCCTGTAGCCCCAGCTGTCCTGGAACTCACTATGTAGACCAGGCTGGCCTTGAACTCACAGAGACCCGCCTGCCTCTGCCTCCCAAGTGCTGGGATTAAAGGCATGCACCACCACGCCTGGCTCCTATTTCTTTTTTAAAAAATATTTTATTATTTTTATTTTATATGTATGAGTGTTAGGCCTGCATGTAGGTAAGTGTACCCATGTTGTGCAATGCCCACAGAGAACAGAAGAGGCTGTCAGATGCCCTGGAACTGGAGTTATGGACAGTTGTTAGCTGCCATGTAGGTGCTAGGATTCCAACCTGAGTCTTCTGCAAGAACAGTCAGTGTTCTCTACTGCTGAGCCACCTCTCCAGCCCCTATGGCCCTATTTCTAAACCTATTCTCCTTTCACAAGTTAAAAATACCCTGAAAATGGTTTGACTAGGTGGGCAATAGAGAAAAGACCTTACCCCTTTAAGGTGGCTCCTAGGTTCATCTGATTCCAGGTCATGCATTCAAGCTGGGAGGTCATTTGGTATAAATTGTCACTGTTGAAAAACATCCATGGTTAGAAACATAGTTATATATGCAAAGACACAATTGTTCCTTCAAATGCAATGGAATTTTGACTTATCTTTATAGCACAAGTCTCCATATTTTCTAGAACAGCAGAATGTGTGGATGTGAAACAATTTTCACTTTGTCCCACAGATCTCTGCAGTTATCCACTTCACACACAGGGATCACAAAAGATGTGAGAGTAATTTGGATGCTTAAAAATACCTTAGTATGGGGAACTTTGGAGTTTCTAAAGAGGTATGGGGCCTTGAGGGGGGGGGGGAGGGTAGAAGGAGTAACGCTTTAAAAGGCAACACAGGCTGGATAACTCAACATTAAAGTTAAAAGCCTAAGGCTGAAAGTAAAAAGACAGCAGATTAATTATTCGTGAAAACGCCATTAAGTTTTTTTAATCAAAAGGATAAGTATCATGTGTATTATGAAGGTCCGAAAAGTCAAAGACTGATGGGTGATGGATGAGCTAATCCTCAAGGATGTGACAAGCAAAGGAAAGAGCAATAAATTTGGTGCACAGCTGAAGGAATTATTCTGCCTAAATTTTATAATCCTGGTACAAGTCAAGTGGAATTTTAAGAAAGTTTTAAAAAAAAGCCAGTGATTTATAGTAAGACCCCAAAAGTGAAAATACACCTTCATGTACCCACCCTAAAGCTGTTCTCTCCTTTGCACACATCTCACTCCTAGCACATAAATCAATGACCCCAAATCTCCTACATGATCATATTCCATCAGAAAAGGCATTTAGGCCAGAACTGAGAGGGTTAATTATGAAATCTGAGCCTCAAGAGATTAATGGTTTGTCTGGAAACCTTCGGTCTAAACACATTACAGAAGAAAATTTTCATTCTACCTTCGTGGCAGAAGTGAACAGAGATAAGAAGCATTCAATATCTAACATGTGATACCAGATCACAAATCCTGGACAGTCTCCCGTCCTGTCATAGCATTCCTTTCAGTTGCTACATCAGGCAGAGGCAACAGGAATTTTTAATTCAGAGAGGGTTTTCTCAGGCCATCTCCGGGGGAAGGGGGGCTGGAAATCACATCAGCTCTAATAATTGAACACTGTGCGCTCTCACTCAGCATTGCTTGATAAATCATGGCGGAGTCCATCTGACTCTTATATAATCGCTCTGCAAATTATTTGGAACTCCTTAGTGGCCAGTACATGAGATGAGGAAGAAATCAGGTTCCAGCAGGGAATTTTTGCATATGAAAAGTGAAGTGATTTCAAACTCCAAGTATGTGTAGCTTTATTAGTCAGCGTGTATCTGGACCCCATCATTCATCCCCGTGTCTGACCGGCTATTATGCTACCACAATATCCTACATATCAATGAAAAAAATGATTAGTTTCCCCTGTAGCTTCCCGGTTCACAGCAGCAGCCCGTGCTGGTCTGTGCCATTGCATTTCCCAATTCCACAAATTCTTGCTGTAAGACTGGTATAATTAATTCCTGAAGGACCCCAACTTTTATTAGAAGTGCCAGCCTGGTGCATTTACCACAGGAGAGTTTCTTGAACTTTCTTTGGGCTGACAGTTCATTAATAAGTGGCCTCCTCCACAATCTCCCCCCTGGTTTTTGTTCTCCTGTGCCTTTTCATCAAGCAATCCATTTATTAATCTTGCCATTAATCTCAGCCAGCAGGCATTGTATTCCCCCAGGTAGCGCTATATTTTTGTCACTAATTTTTAAAAAATTGTTCACCAACAAAAATCACTCAACTGCTGTTGACAATTTTCCGAGGCCCTGTTGGGATGTGGAATCTTTCTGAAATCATTTAATCCTTACATAAGATTCAAAATATAATCATATTCAAAAGGCTGTGAAACAAGATGAATAACAAGTTTATGCACAAAGATGAATGAATCCAAAATATCCAACTTTACATTTGGGAATTTTCTAAGCCTTTCAAAGCACAATGCTATGGATTCCTAGTGGCCTCTCCACAAAGGGATCTCAGAGACCAATATTTTTTAAGGGTATTTCCTTGGCCCCCAGAAAGCAAAGTTTCTCAAATACAAGGGAAATGTCTTACATTTATGTATCTTCCTATGGGGCATTTAGCAAGTGTCCTGTATTACACTGTACAGTACAGGAGCCACTGGTCATGTATGGTTATTGAGTGCTGAAAATAGAGCCAAAGCCAAACATTGAAATAAAGCTTTGGTTATATTGGGTCAAGTACAATATTTTATAACAAGCTTTCTTTTCACTTTAATGTGTTTATTAGCACATCTCCAATTACATGTGTAACTTGCACTATGTTTGTACTAGACAGTAGTACTTTATTAGTGGCAGTTGGTATGTCCTGTACCTTTGGAAACATCTGAGACTCACTGTCACTTATATAATAATCATAATCACATTAATAGCCTAATGAAATAAAAATAATGGTAGATAATAAAATAAAACTATTTTGTCTTTGGGATTCTTCCTCAGAGAGGCCCTTAGGAATCATTGGACTTATACTTTGAACTTATGAGAAAATCTGAGCAAATGATAGTAGAGCTCTGTGCACCTCAGTTTTCCCATCTGTCAAATGAGAAAATTAATCTGAGTTTCATTTCATGGGCATGTTGTAAGGCTCAAAAAAAAAGTTAATGCCATAATGTCTCCTTGAAGATGATATGGAGAATAGACCCTAATTTTTCTAGCCTGACAAGTTTTGTACAGCATAGTTGTACACTCTCAATATAACTCCTAACAGCTCCATGGAGTAGAAATAATTATCGCCTCCATTTGTCAGACAAGGACTGGGACTCAAAGAGGTGCCTAGTGCTAACATGCCTCATGTGCCTCTGCCCTGCTCCTTTGAGAATAATTTGACGTCCGAACCGACACTATTACTTAAATAATAACAATAATAATGGATCTGGAGGAAAAGAGAACATGCCCAAGGGAACATCAAGACCAACTCTGACTCCTAGAAGCTGCAGTGATGCAAGATGCCCATTGTATCCTCTTCTGTTCACTAAGGATAAGGCATCTCCTTCCCGAGGTAACCAAGATTCCAGTGGGGGCCCCACTTTGTGCTTCAGTTGTCCTGACAGCTCAGCCTGTAAATCTTCAGAAGGCAAAGGAAAGTGGAGAAATGGAATGTGAGAGAGGGACATTCAGAAAATCTCCATGCTACTAACAAGTTTCCTGAGGACAGAGATAGGATCAGAGCACAGTTTTAACCACATCCTGCCTTCTGCTGCCCAGGGCTCCAGTGGCTCAGTGAGCTGGCTAGATGGCATAACCTTTCCTCTGGAAATCAATGACAGCAAATGACAATAATTACTGCTGCAGAATACAGAACGTCAACTTGAGCTAAAAATATCAGGTCCTACCATGCTCAGACACTGATCTCTTTAGGCAATCAGTCAAAAAGCAGTTCTCATCATGGAAGCCCATGGAAAGAGACAGCACCAGTCAGGAAACATTGACCTCTGGCAAACTGAAGCATCGACTTATTAAATGTCTATGGTAGGTGTCTACCACTTCATCCCCAGAAGAGATCAGATAAGCAGGTGGTTTGGCTCACAGCAGCCACAGTGGTCACGTAGACATTTCAGTCCAACCGTCTAGCTCCATTTGGTTGGAAGTGAACTCTGAAACTGCAGGCTGCCAAAATATATTCCAAAAGTCATGATGTCTTTTATATTTTTAAGTAGATTTTTTTAAGTCACTTGTTTCCTATGTAAGAAATGTTTGAAGTCAGAGGCAAGGGAGAGAGGAAAGAAACTTCTATAACTGGGATTAATGCAAGTTGGAGTAAAATAAAAGGAAGTCAGTCCTAGCAAAAGAGGGAACTTAAAAGGAAATCAGTAGTAGATCATATGGAGTTTGTTTTGGCCTGGATTGCAGTATTACTGAGTTCTTGACCTCTACACAAAAGAAAGGAAGAAAAAAAATAACCTCAGCTATTATCTAAACCAGAACTCCTCCACTCATTCAAATGCAGTGGGCTCAAGCACGTTTTCATCTTTAAGTATGTTTACTAGAGTCAACAGAACAAGGAAGAAAGGTCTCCATTAGCACTGAAGCAGAATTATCCAACCTGACTGAGATTAGGATTTCTTCTGTTAGTGTGCTTACTGGCTGGCAAAATAGCATCTCAATAGAAGTGAAGTTTCCCCATAGGATTTTTAAAGTCAAATAACAACAAAAAAGCAGAGATATCCAGCATTTGTGATAAGAATGTGATGTTCCCAGCTTCTGCTATGATGGCCCAGTCCTGAACCAATGGAAAGGTCTCTATGGACTTGCCTGGACCACTAAGCAAGGCACATGTGGACAAGCTACATGCAGACATCCACAGAGCCCCTTTCCTGTGCTCTTCCCTCCATGGCGCCATGGAGGCTGACTGCCCTGAACTTTCTGCCCAGCAGGCTACAGTGAATAATTATTTCATAGTCACTCTCTTGGTATTGTATTTGCTCTCAAGCTCACCAGCTAACCAAAGGAAAACCCACTGGGGATGCAACTTCTATTAATAAACACTTGCTCAGCACAAAAGTTACAGGAATATTTGGAACTAGATTTTTCCCCCTCCCTGGAGACGGATTCGGTTCAAGCCTGTGGCTTTGATAACATGGTCTACCACCCTGGAAACCACTTCAGACCTTCCACCTGCCTGCCTATGCGGGAAACATAATGTTACACTGAATAAAAGTACAGTGTAAGATACACATAGGTACACAAGTGAAAACATGCAATATTAATAGTAATTTTATTTTCTTGAGTACAGCTGTCATTTGATTTATATCTATGGTGAAGGCTAGCCCAAGTAATAAGTTATGAATATCCCTTTGAGCTACAGTTACCAAAATTCCACAGAAATTCTATTTCTGCTAAGATTGTTGCTGTCCTGTGAAAGACAATCTGCCTGTCCTGGGCTCTACTGTCCACATCACTATTTGAGAATCATGAGTATTCAGTTGAGAATACTTGAACCAGAAGTTATTCCTTTTAGAATAAATGCTGTGGGCTAAAGAGCAAATGTGAGGCAAGAGGAAAGCTCCTCATTTAAGCTGATAATAGTGGCTAAAGAAAGCTATGTAAAGCTAACTGAAGAGCAAAGCACAACGGGAAAAAAACTCAGTATCAATAAGAATGTTTCAAACATGGTGCCCATAACTTTCCAAAGTAACTGTGAGGATCAATCCATGCCCTGGGCACTGACAGGGGGTGGGGGCACCGAGGAAGTTAGCAAGTGGGAGAGACAGAAAGGAAGGTTTGGAGAGAAATACAGCCAGCTGCCTTTTCTAGGTGGAAGTTTCAGGGGGGTACTACTGAGTGAGGTAGGACTTCATTACTTCCACCCCAGGAGGTCACGTGGTAGTCTACCCTTCCCTGAGGCCTTGCCCCTGGACAAGCACAAACCAATGTGACCCTGGAAGCAGTCCCCCCCCCAAAATGAGATGGATGAAAAGAAGGGTCTCTGCTCTTAAATTGTTTAGGTGGCCATACTGAGCTTCATCCTAGTAGCCCATGCCCAGAGGTAAACATGAAGCTGAAGGGATCTAGAGTTGAGAAGACAGCTGCTTTATGAGTTAGGAGAAAGATCAAGTGTGCTTCTAACAATACACACCAAGGAAAACACTGCCCCCCCCTCACTTTCCATGGCGAT
This sequence comes from Nannospalax galili, assembly GCF_000622305.1. NCBI lineage: Eukaryota > Metazoa > Chordata > Mammalia > Rodentia > Spalacidae > Nannospalax > Nannospalax galili. The sequence continues at coordinate 5,682,387 of NW_008330735.1, forward strand.
TACGGGTAAAATGGACTTTCACCAATGTGGGAAACAAGGTTCATCCTCCAGCAAGACTGACAGGTGCCACCTTCAAAGGTGGCGCCCAGCCATGTGCAAGAGAGCAGGGTGCAGAGGGAAGGAGGATGGGACTTCTGGAGCCTCACTATCTGAATTTGAATCCTAATTTTATCTCTTACCATGTCCCACTAGAAAATTCACCTTTCAGTGCTTCAGTTTCTTCCTCTGTAAAATGGAGATGATAAATCCATTACCTATCTCAAAGTTTAGTTATGTGGATTAAAGAGATCAATACCTTGTATAAGGTACTTACAATGGCACCGGGCACATGGTAGGTCCATGCAAGCATTTTTACCTGCTATTTACCAATGAAAGATACTGGTATGAACTGCAGAGGAATATAATCCAGACAAGGGATAGTGAGTGGTCCAGAGTCACTCTCACCCCAAGTATAGACAGGCTTCGAAGTCAGAGAGACTGAAAACCAAGTCCCAGTTCTGATTTTTACTCAGTGTGTGAGCTTGAGCAAGTTATTTCAAGTTTCTGAACTTAACTCCTTATCAATAAAATGGAGACTATGGTACCTACTTCAAAGAATAATCAGATTAGATTAGTGAACTGAGAAAGCATTTATCCTAGTTCCCAATAGTAAATCAATCTTGGTTATTATGCTATAGACTCATGCCTCCATTAGCACCTAGCTTCAGAAACCTTGGTAAACTTTTGACAAAATTGTACTCATCTTTAGCATGGGGGGCTGGAGAAAAACACATCCTATCCCTCCTCATAGGTCAACTAGGGACTGTATATAGCTACACACAAACATGTGTGGAACTCAGAACTGCTTCCTAAGAGAAGGAATTAATTCAGGAGACAAAGAACTTTGAGACTCTCTTCACACTGTACTCTGCTTTTTTCATGCCAGAGATGTGGTATTTCCTCTATTTCAGGTTAGGAAAGGAAAATAGATCCCTAGAGAAGGGAAACAAAAACTTTGTATAGGGGTGTAGGCTGATGGGGAACAGGCAGCTAAGGAGTCTACCTCAGAATGCCACACACAACAAGGCAAACAAAATACAAGTAAGCCTTTCCCACAAAGTCTCAACTTCATACAGAAAAAGGAATGGAGCCAGGGAGCAGTAGAAACACCAATGAACACCAAAATTCAAAAGTCATTCATCAGTTAAAGGCTTAGTTTGATTTTCTATGATTTTCAAATGTTATATTTACACAAGCATTTAAATACCCTTCAAACTTTTTTTAGGACTAGGAAAGAAGAAAATCATATAAATTTGGTAATATTGGCACACAAATCTAATTTTAAAACACCTCTACAATTGCCCATTCACCATTTCTTCAGAGGAGGTATATGATTTTAGAAAGGGGATTATCAATGTTGTGAATTGAAGTTGGGTGGAGCCCAAAGACTCAAGGTGACTAGGATCACAATTGTCTTTGAGATGTTTCTACTTAGGAAATTTCTGTAGTAAGAGAAAATGGTGTTTTATGAGATTCACGTAAAAATAAGATCAAAGAAAGTTTAAGATTTCATAGAAGAGATAACTAAACATTTATGTAAGGTGACTTGGACAAAATTGCTTTCAACAGTGGCCGGTTAGAACTTGGACAAGAAAATACGCAAGTTTTGTATATAAAATACAATCTGGGGGTAGGGTTGTGTAGCACAGTGATAGAGTGGGTGTTTTGGATACATGAAGGTCTGAGCTCAACCTCCAGCACACACACAAAATTAAAAAAAAATCAGAATGACTGTTCCCATCTTGATAGCAATCATAAATTCATTCCTAAGTCAAAATCCATCATAGGGACTTGGTTTGGAGAACTGATATTAAACCATGCATTGTGGTCACTTTATCTCAGACACCTTCTTCTGGGCAGCTTAGCCTTTCTGATGGACACCCTTTCTAGAGTCCCTCAACATGGGTCTGGGCTTGGCAGAAAGGATAATGAGGGTGTGTGTCTATAGCTACATCAGTATTGTGAGGAACTGTGACACCTTCCCAGTTGCCAGTCGCCAAGGAACAGGGCCCATTTCAACACTGTGGCCTCCCACACCAAGCTCTTCCTCCTGACTGAAGGGTTCAGGGAACTGTTCCAGCTGACTCCCTTATAGCTCTAGAATAACGGAGATGAGATGACACCCTGGTGATAGACAGGAGTAGCTGCTCCAGAGGATGGCCACAATTCTCCCAAGAGGCTTACAGCAAAGAATGGATGCAAACCTTGTACTCAGTCTAGTGATTTGGCCCATTGGGAAAAGGCACTCGGGACAGTGGGCTTGAGGTAGAACGCTGGTTCTGCGGTGCCAGCACAGAACTGGTTTCTAGCTAGAGGCAGAAAAAAAATGTGGCCCTCCAGGTACAGTGTGCCTACTTTTCTCCATGCCCCAAAGATCCCATTAGCCACGCGGGATTTTCACATCAAAAAGAAAGATTTCCAAAGTCTGAGCGCCCCAGGGGCCAGAAATGGAAGACTTTGCACCTCTAGAAATTCCCAGGAAGGAAACCGGGTGGGAGAATCCAACCAGCCCCAGAGTCCATTTCTTAAATGCAGCTGAGACTCCGGGATACGCTCCTGCAGGCTCAAGAGCAAGGATGCGCCCCTCCTCCACCTGAGGGACTCGAGGTCCCCAGGCGTGGCCATTCCCCAACCCAATCTCCCAAGACAGGCGCTTTTCCTTCCTTCATTACCTCACTACCTCCTTCCCTTGACGTCAGCCTCCAGGAGCCAAGAGGCGGGAGGATCGGGATGGGTTTAGGGGCTGTCGGTGTCAGGATCTCTGCCTCACCCGGGGGGGAGGAGGGAGTTGTGAGGTAATGAGCGCCCAATCCCCAGCAGCGAAGACCCTGTGCGGCCACTTCCCTGCCTCCGCCCCACCTTCCCCGCCGGTGTGTGCACACCACAGTTACTAGGCAACCCTATCTGAGACGCGGGATGCTGTCCAAGTTCACCCAAAGTTGAAGAATAAATTTGGGGCAGAAAAGATGGAGCAGGGTGGGGCTAGGGACGAAAGAAGAAGCAGGAGCGGGGGAGAGGGGACGGCTTCGAGGGAAAAAAAATAATGTTTTTCTTCTGCCGCAAAGAGTAAGGACATGCGTGGGCAGAAGCTGTCTCCCAGATCACCGTCCCGCACCAAGACTAGAAGTCTCGTCCCAGAGCTCCCACAGGCTGCTACAAACCACCTCCACAAAATCCTAGAGGCCCTTGGGGGGGGGGCGTGGCTCACCCACCGTTTGTGGCTTAAGTAGTTAGGCCCCTTGTGGCCAGTGAGCTTGGAAGGCTTTAAGCATAAGAATGGAGTAGGAGTGGACTCGGGGCTTACTTTTTGGTCCTAGGGAAAGTTAAAGACCTCGCTCGCCATAAAGCTCAAAAGCAACGGCTTTCGTATACGTTCAAATTCGAAAGGGCCAGAAGGTCCGGACACCTGCTATAATTTGCAAAGGCTTCATTTGCCTCCAAGCCCCGCCCTCCAGCAGTCAGCGATGCCCAGACCTGGTTTCCATGCCGTCTGCTCACCTGCCCCTCTAGGGTCAGGAGGACACAGTCGTAGTACTCAGCACCTTACCTGCTGTAGGGCGTTCTCAGCAGAAGAGCCTGGCTGCCGGTGCAGCTGTCAGTAGGGGTGTGGCAGCCATAGACTGGGGGCGGCACAGAGTACTGCTGCTCGCCTGCCAGAGAGCCAAGGACAGCAGTGAGCAAGACCCAGGGGTGTGGGCAACCGGCGGGGGAGCGGGTGCGGTGCGATGGGTGCGGTGCGGGAGAGAGAGTGCTGAGCAGCGGATGATGGCGCCTGGAGCCCAGCGAGGAGAAATGGATGTGGGGAGCTAAAACTTTCTCGCTTTACATTCCTCAGTCACTCTCAGGCATTCATAGTCTTGGCTGAGAATTAATTTCCTTAAACTATTTGGGACGAAAGGAGCCTCGATCTTTTCTTTAAAATAGTACAAAAACAGGCATTGTTTTTAAGACGAATTTCCTTTAGTTGACCTCCACCCTCTGCCCCAACTTGCTTGGAAATTCAGGGGATGGGACGCAGATGGAAGAAGAGGGTAAAGACCAGCAACATTCCCATCCACCCATCCACCCACTTACCCAGCGAGCCCTGCTGGCCCATCGGGTCCTCGTGCTTGAAGGAGTGGTTGGGGAACTGCGCAGCGTGGTGCGAGGGCGTGTGACTATAGCTGGGCGTCCCATCGAAAGTGACTGTACTGTATCCTGGGGAAGTGACAGAAAGAAACACCACGGTCAGCCATTCTCTAGAGGACGCAAGGGTTTGACCAGAACCCGCACCGCAGTGGGTTCCTGGTCCCTGGATTCTGGTCTGGTTTGGACAGGAAGCAGGGCCCAAGCCCAGCGGCCAGATCTCACCCTATCTCCCAAGCTCCCCGCTGTTTCTCAATTCCTCTAGGTCTAGGTCTTCCAGGGTGATAGCCGCTTCTGCACAGACCCTCCAGCAAGTTAGGTGTAAAAACTGTCGCCCGCTTGGCGCATAAAGTTGTTCTTAAAAAACAAACAGCGCAGCTCTCAGGCAGGGGCGGTGCGGCAAAGCGAACTGAATTTGCTCTACTGACCCTGCGCTGACTCCAAGCTGTAAATCAGGGGTCCCCGCGCACCAGCTTTCATTAATTACTCGGAGCTAGTTATCCGACCTGCGTTTTAAATGGAAAAGGTAATTACCAGGAAATGTTATCTGCCTGGGCTGCACAACCCGACACCAGGATACCCAAGATCTTTAGGCTCGCTACTAAGGGTGGAAACAAGGTAACCATTTGGATGCGAAGACATCCAGTCTCGCCCCAGTCCTCTTCCCCTCTCCAGCCTACCCAGAGCCCAAGGGATCCATGGCTGCGGTGGGTGGCCCACCTCCTTGCCCACAGGCCAAAAAAGCCAGGTTTCCTGTGGAACATTGTTCCTCCTTTTCCCTTGTTAGCACTGCCTTGGCCCCCTCTTCCTCAGTTTCCCCTCGGAGAAACAAAGGCCCAAAGTCTTCCCAATCTTTCAAATGGGTGAAAAGTAAAGTGGCATCTTAGAAAACTTGTATAGTTATTGGTACTAAATTTCTGTAAACACATACCCGGCCTGCTACTTTGGAAAGCTGTTGGTGTGGCAGAGGGACATCCCTTAAGGAGCTTTCTTGGGATGTGAATCTGGGAGTGGGGTCTTCCCCTGGAGTGATGAAGCTCAGAAGCCTAGACATGCAGGCCAGAGGCAAATGAAAGGTGGAGCTCTCAGGGTAGCTGGGTCCTTCCTGGCAGAGCCATCACGGGGGGGGGGGGGAGGCCTCCATTCCTTCCCCCTTCAAGGAGTCTCCAAAACCCCCACAATTCTAGGGAC
>NW_008330735.1:5687834-5698028 GCF_000622305.1 Nannospalax galili
CGGCTCGTCCAGCCGCCCCAGAGGAAAGGAAGGGTGGGGCTCTCAGGGAGGGTGGGTCCTTCCTGGCAGAGCCCCCCCGGGGGGGGGGGGGTAGCCTCCATTCCTTCCCACTTCAAGGAGTCTCCAAAACCCACACAATTCTAGGGACAGATTTGCACCAAAGGCCCAGCTCTTGCTCTAGTGTGATCATGGTTCTGAAACAAGGGTCCACACCCAGGGAGACTGGTCATTCAGTACAGTGACAGAAGGCTGGCTACCTCTATCTTCAAAACACATTGAGTCACCCATTTCCCCAAACAAAAACTCAGCTTCTATGGGGTCACTCTGGGCAACAAAGGTAGGGTCCAGATAGTGGTGCTTCTAAGGGAGAGGGAGGGAGGGGAGTACCAGCTGAGTTAGCAGGTGTGGTACCAGCAGGCTTGAGGGGCTCTCATAACAGTGACTGGGAGCTGAGCAAGCCATCAGCTTTTTAAAACCTGCGTGACCCCAGAGGGCCCCATTTCTCTCCTGTGACATAGGAAAGATAACCCCCAACCCCTATAGCTCTTAGACATGGGTCCATGAGAACGCTTGGGCTTCCAGAGACTTGTTTGGGTCGTGAAGGCCTGCCCCTGCTTGAGGCCTACAAATTAATTTACAAACGAAATCTGGCTCTAGACACTCACCTGAGTTTGCCCAGCAGAAAGGCCGAACTTGTGAAAGGACGATTATAAAGAATGGGGGAGGAGAATAAAAGCGACAAAGAAATTTTCTCTAAACGAACCCTTCTCCATTCCAGGGCTGAGCAGGCAATGACCCCAGGCCATGCGCAGGCTGAGAGACCCGCTGCTCAATCGCTGGTACCGGGCGAAGACTACGGGTCCTGGGCTGCAGCTCCCACGCCAGCCGCATCTGCACCGCGACCGGGAGCTCCCGCCCAAGGATGCGGGAGTCGGGAGAGGCTCCTTGACCGGCTACCTAGATGGGACCGCAGACCTGGCAGACAAGGAGCCCCCTCTCATAAGGCTTTTAAGGAGGGGCAGCGGTGAAAGCGCCTGGCGATCGCAGGGAGGCTTCTTTTAATTAGAAGCTTATCAGAACCCTGACTGATTAAGAGCCCGCTGTACCCAGGCCTGAGACAGCCTAGCGGGAAGAGGGTGGGGTGGGGACCGGGGGAGGAACTGCTGCCCCTCAAGAAGGAGCAGGTTCTTCAAAGGATCCTTGTATTGGCCTTAGAGGGAGAGGCTCTTGCAGCCAAGGTAGTGCCTTTCCCATGCTTGGGCCAGACCAAGGAGGGGAGCGCAACCTTGATGTAGTCCAGAGGAAAGTAATGCTCGGAACTCCCCTCCCTGCCTCTGCTGCCCAGTGGCCCAGAATAGTCTGGCCCAACCTGGCCCAGGGCGAGCTGAAGGTAGGGTAGGACCCACAGTAGGCTCAGCCTGGAAGATGTTCCAAAGACTGAAAACACAGCTGAGGAAGGTTGGGTGGAACCCTCTCTCCCGTTCAACCAAATACTCTCTACTATGCCTTGCACACATGTGCCCCACCCCACCTCAACCCCCAAGCAAAGTTGGTCTCCTCCTGTGACCAAGGATTACTTTGTGATCTCCAGGCATAGGCTCCAGCTAGTCTGAGCACTGGCAGGGCTGAGGAATCAGAAGCTGACTGGCAAGCAACACCTCCCATCACCACCCTAAGTCTTGCACTTAGGTCCAAGTTGTGAAAATCCTTCCCCCACTGCTGTGTCCTGACAAACCAAGCCCGCAGGCACCCGTTGTTCAGCGCCCATCAAGCGGACAGAGAAAATTCAAGGTGGAACTAGGCTTTCTGGGAAAGAAGAGGAGAATAATGTGTGTTCAAGTCTCTGATCTGCCACAACCCAAGAGGCCTCTTGAAGATCTAATGTCTTAGTGCCTGAATTTCCCCATCAAGTAATAAGAGGTGCTGTGAGATTCTGGCGAAGGTTCCTACAGCCATTAGCTGTCTTAATACCCAGTCTCTCCAGTTTGCCTGCACAAAGCAAGGGCTTAATGTTTTCTGAATTAATGTTTAGAATGAAATGCCAATTATATTTAAGAAATAGAAAAAAAAAAAACCTGAACATCTTTAATAAGAAACTGAAGAGGTGAGTGAGCACCATATTTAAGCCACCAAGCTTCCTTGCATACCTCAATTCCTCTCCCTCCTGGGGCCAGCATGCTGATAGCCATTCTTGCACTTTCCAAGGACAGCTGACACCTCCTAGTTAAAGCCTCAAGCCAAATCCCCCATTCCATAAGGATCCACAGGAACCCGCCAAATCAAAGGAATAAAAATCAAAGGTTCTCAGATCTCAAGGACTGCCCTTGTCTCTTATCTGGGGTAGTGGGAAGAGCTGGGATGGGCAGCTTCTCTTCTCACCGTAGCTCCCAGCAGTCAAGTGAGCCCCAGTCCACAGGCTGTACCTGTGCAGCCCTCTTAATTAGGAGAAAAGAAAAAGTTTCAAGACAGGAACCAGCTTCCAGAGTTAAGTATAACCCCAGTCTGAAGACGTCTCCCTCCCCTTGGGGCTTTTCCTGGGGAGTGGTATTAGGGTACAGGCAGTGGTAGGAAGCATTCACCTGCTTGTCCTGGTTCTTGGCTCCCAAACCCTTTATCTCTGTAGCAGGGGAACCTGTCTACCTTAGAGGAATCTGGAGTTTCTTTTGAGACATACACAGTTCCATCAACCCTCCAGACAGGCTTATGGTATCAACCCTCCAGACAGGCTTATGGGATCAGGAAACTAGACCTGAGGTCCAAAAGGATAGACATCCAGTCCCCAAACAAAGCAACTAGAATCCAGGTTGCAAAAGTCCCCACAAACCTAAATGGATGAAAATCAAAGCAAGGGCTTAGTAGTATTTGGTTCCCCAGAAGGTTGAGTCAGTTAGCTTCTCAGGCCTCTACAAATAACACACTGGCTCACTCAGGCCACACACCTGACCATCAATGCTGTTTAAGGTGGGCTGCTGCCCGTTGTGTATTTAGAGGCCTCAAGTCATGGGATTGTTGAGCTTTCTAGCCTTTGACTTGTAACTTTTGGCCTGACCCAAGTTCCGGGTTGAGCCTGCCCATCCTCAAGTCTCCTCTTAGAATTGAACGAACTGAGAACTGGAGGTTTGCAAAGGTTTAACACCTACCTACCTCAAAAGTCTGAGGGCTGGCATGCTAGGAGAACTCAAGCCTCTGCCATGGGACTAAGCTCTCCTAACATCCCTTGGGTACAAAACACTAATTTCACTTATGAAAGATCTAGACTAAAGGGAGCTCCTGAGTCTACTCCAGGTTGCTCCTCAGGGTCCAGAGCCTAGATCTGAGGTAAAAGGTAAAAGTTTCAGGTTTCACTTTCTTTAGGGCTTGGGGTCAGCGAGGTGTCTCTGCTGGTCTAAGGTAGGAACCTCCTTAAGGACCCCCAGCTCAGAAGACGGAGAAGTCTTTCCTTCCCGTGTGAGTTCTGGCACCTCCCGCAAACAGAACACCCTGTTCTTTCCATCCCACGCATTTCGGAAACACCCAAGACCTAGGACCGCACAAATTTTCGCTGCAAAGAAAGCATCCGCCTTTGTGTTAGCGAAGTATTTCCTAAAATAGCGAATTGACCTAAACTGGATTCTCAGCTTCAAAGAAATCAAATGAGAATAAACGAAGAAGCAAAACAAGAGGCTCAGCATCATAACCCCCAACGAACGAGAGGTGTGGGGGAGTTTTGCGCGAGATAAAAATATCCCTTCTGCACTGACTTAAGACGGCGAATAATCCCGTCCTTGTTCTAACCTCCGGAGTCTTAAGAGTCTTTCCCCAGCCTAACCTGGAGTTTACAGGACAAGGAAGCATTCGAGGAGCGCTAAAAGAAAAAGGCCAACATTTACGGCCTCACTGCACGGACTTGGGCCCACGTAGGTTGGACAAGTAGGACTCTCTTCCATCCCCGCGTCTTGCGTGGCCTCCGACTTTGCAAAGTCGGAAGAGATTCCACTGTGCTACCCTACCCACAAGTCGTGCATGAACTCAGACAAGATTCCCCAAAATCATCTTTCTACCGGCGTGTTATCTCCTCTTTGTAGCTCTGTGGGTTCTTAATGTGGGCCTAAAGTGAGTCAGCACCACATGCTAGATTGGAGTTGCTAGGGGTTGTTTGAGGGCGTCGGATATAGCACAGGGGGGGTCCTTTCCACTATGGCCCCACTCGAAGTCCACAGTCTAGATGTCTAAAAGCCTGGTGACAATTTGGTGGTGTCTTTTCCCAAGATAGAGTCACACACTACACCAATCCCCTTTTCCTCTCAGTTCTGGAATTTCTCGGACACCCGGGGGGCTCACAGTGCCCTCCCGGCTCAAGCGAACTGTCCCAACTCTGGGATCTTGCTCCGCAGTGGAGGAAGGGCGAACTAGTCTCTGAGCCCACTCTCCCCTGCCCTGGTGCCCACTTCTTTCATGGTCCTTGGGAGAGAGCTGAATAAGCTCTAGAATAAGGATGGGACCCGGGCAAGGGAAAAGGCGCGTGGCGCCCAGAACCGCTGTCGCGGGTGTGGAGCGCACTGCACTGCCTCCTTACCTTGGTTGCGGATAGCGGGCTGGCTCTCCAGGCAGCTGGGCAGGTAGGGGGCATTGGGAAACATCCTGGCCTGGCCGGAGGACGCCTGGCTGGGAGGGGGAGGACCGAAAGGTCCGTAGCGACAGGCCCCAGCTGTCCCGGTGAACTGGCCGGAGAAATGGACGGTGAATGCGCTCAGGCACTGCTCTTCGTGCGGCTCCGCGCCGCCCCAGCTCGGCTCCTGTTTGATGAAAGAGTGGGGCGGCGGCGGAGGAGGCGGCGGCGGCGGCGGAGCGGGCGGAGGCGCGGGGGCGCCCAGCGAACCGTAAGCAGAAGCGCCCGGAGGCGCGAAGTCCAGCACCGGCGCCCACTGCGCGGCTCCGCTCACTGGGAGCGCACAGCCACCGCCGCCACCCAGCGAGGACACGGCGGGCAACAGCGCGTTCAGGTCCCGCACGTCGGAACCCATGAGCTGTTGTTCCAACCCGGACGCCCCTCCGCTCCTGCGACCCTGCGGATGCTGCGCGCTGAACTCGGCCGCCCCTAACTTGGCCCAGATGCTGCTGGGGCCTCGGTCCCGCGGCTGCGGAAGGCACTCGGGCTCCGGGCGGAGTGTGAGCTGAGACGCCGGCTCCCGGGCACACGTGGAAGCCGACTCCTGTGGCAGGAGGAAGTCCAGGATCGCGGCGAGCAGGCGGCGGGGCCCGTGTGCCTGGGCTGCGGTCCCGGCTTTGGGTGGGTGGGTGAATGAGTGGGTGGGAGGGGGGCGGGAAAGGAGGAGCAGACAGGCGGTCGGGTGGCGGAGAGCCCCCGGGCGTGGGCGCTGCCTTGAACTCCTTACCCCAGCTGCCCGGCTGCCCCCAGCTTCCCAAAGCTCAAATAAGAGGGGCCGGCGGTGGGGAAGGAGGAGGAGGAGCCAGGATGCTCGGCGACTCCATTCACACAACAGCCCCAGCCAAGCCTGGCAGTGCGCGCGGCTCCCCCGGGGCACTCACAGCGAGGGTGTGGGGCGGGCGGGAGGGAACGTCCCTCTCCGAGGCGCCCTCCTCTCTCCCGGCCACGTGCTCTCAGCTGAACTGTGTGGCCAGCCTCCCCCTGCCCCTGCCTCCCCAGCTGGCCTTCCCCGGTGTGGGCGCCTTGAGGCAGGTCCCTCTAGGTAAGCAGTGTGTTCCCTCCGAATCCAAGCGAGGTGGGAGTAGAGTTGGGGTTAAGCAAAAGAAGAGGGGTGGGGGAAGCAAGTGGACTCCAAGAGAGGCGGGAACCTAGGGAAAGCCCTGAGACCTCTTCTGGGTTCAGAGGTCGACACCCTAAATTTGAGCCTTACCCCTCCCACGTCCGGCTCTCTAGAGCCTAACAACCCGGACACTGGGGCGGGGGGAGGTCCCCGTGGGTTCCGGAGGTCGGGATTCAAGTCGAAAATCCCCCAGGTGGGTGATTGAGAAGGGTGACGTCAGTTATGACAAGCAGGGCGTTTTCAGTGGTCTGGTAGTTGGTTGTTTGGTGGTTTGAACCAGGAGGAGGACTATTGCTCTCTACCTAAAATCGATGTAGATCTCACTTACTGACCTTCTCTAGTGAGGAGATCGATATCGTCTACGGTTAAGCCGGGAAAACAGCAACCGTTTTGAAGGGTGGGCGAACCCTTGAGGGAACCGCCCAGAACCTGCGTTGAGTAGGGCTGGAGTGTTCTGGAGCCGGGTTGGAAAAGTATGGAAATTGGGGAGGACGAGGCGGTGGAAACAGCTGGGAGATTGTGGCTCCAGGAGCCGCTTCACCAGTACTGCTTCCTCTGGTGGTAGGGAGCGGATTGTGGAGGCGCAGTGATAGAGCTTGAGATGCAAACCAGTTAGGCTAAGGAGGACTGGACCCGGGAGAGTCTCCATTGAGGCGCGTTTGCACCGCTCCCAGAGCTCCCAAACCGTTCCTCCAGTCTACCTCGTAACTGTTCGGGACTCCCGGGACTTAGTGCAGGTGTTTGGGGGTTGGTTTCGTTTGGATTGGTTTGGATATTTCTGGAAACAGCCCCTAGGCAAGAAGCCCGCGGAACACTGAGTGCAAGTGCGTTTGAGGGAGCAGGCACGTACTCATGAGTGCCTGGAGGTCGCCGCGACGGCGCAGCCTGGAACTGCCAGGCGCGCTGGGCGAAGCTGCAGGTTGTAGTCCGCACCCTAAACGGCTGGCTGCGGTTGGGGCTCGCAGCTTTCCAGCCAAACCTATGCAAAGCTACAACCCACGCTTTGCATTTATTTTAAAGATACCTGGAGTTTCGATAGCCTAGATGGGTTCTCCACTTATTACACTTCGATTTTAACTTACACAGTGAATACACAATCGCTGTGAATTACGGTTTGAGACCCAAAGCGCCTGTGGGCTCAGAAGTATTTCTTCGAGCAATTACCCTCTTTTCTTGGGGTTGTACAACTTGTAGGTAAAGAAGATCGCCTTAAGGTGGAAGGCTGGGATGCTCAACTATCCTATCCGCCAGCTACCCTTTCGCCTTTGCTGTGCTGGACACCGCGCAGCTGCGCTTGGTATTTGTATTCCATCACAAGCTTTTTTTTTTTCGTTTTCTCCTCTTTCTTTCATTTCTTTTCCTTTTTTTTTTTAAAGAAATGCGAAGATCTCAAGATCAGTTTCTTCCCCTAACAACGTCCGCTCTTCTTTATGCTTAAAACTGTAGTTTTTAGAGCAGCGCTGCGCAGATGCTCCCTGGTTGTCTTTGGCGGACACGGGCCCTTTGGGACAAACCGCCTCAGGCCCAGCTGCCTTTGAAACACCCCAGGCCTCTGTCTCTTCTTCCCTCTTCTGGACCTTTTATTTCTACCTCAAAATCGTTTTCCTTAACTTGAGCTTCGGAACGGAGGGAAGAGGAGCCCTTTATAAAAACCCAGACTTCCTCTTCCGAAGGAAAAACGAGATTTTTATTTTATTTCATTTTTTTTGCGAGCTTTTTGGAGGATGGAGGTAATTTGTAGAGAGTACAGTTTGGAGACGAGCTCTCAGAGTTTTGAACCATAGGAAGGGCAAGAACAGATCTTTCCTCTATGGTTAAAAAAATACTTTTTTGCCTAGGGGTAGGTTGGTGAAGAAAGGGGTGGCTACAAAGGTGGGTGCAAGGAAAAGGGAGCCATGAAACTTTGGACTCTTCTGTCATTTGTCTCAATCTTGGAGAGGAAGCCCAGGAAATGTGATTCCTCATTTCAACCCCAGGGTGCCCCCTCACCCAGACTTCTCAGTTCGAATAGGTGGCAATAAGTTCCTGGGAAACCTCAAGACCAAGCAGGAATGGGAAGCTGTCAGCCTCTGGTCAGACAGGATGCTCCCTTGCCCATCCCGGTGCCCAGGTGCCCACACACCGCTAAGTCAGCGCTGTTGAACTTGTAAGCCTGGGGTTAGAGGATCAGAGGATGCCCTATTTCTCCCACTACAGTCTCCCCTGGAGTCCTGAGGTTAGCCCTGTAGAAGCTTGGTTATAGTGACTTAAGCCTCCTGAGTTGGCTGTGGAAGTTACAGAGTGTCCAGATGGTCGCACCTGCCACCCACCCTGGACCTCCCTGATCTTGTGAGGCCCTTGGTATCACAGAAAAGTGAAGGCCAGGAAGAACTAGGTGCCTTCAACTCTCTCCCATTTTCCCGCCCCTGTCACTGGGGAGACCCTGGGTAGATGTCTGATGTCTGAACTACCCAAGGGCAAAGCTGTCAATTAAACTCAAGTCAGAGAAGGAAACTGAGGCCTAATAGAGGTGGGGAAAGTAGTGGTTAAGAACAAAGGTTGGCAGCTGGGGGGGCAGGATCTCAGTTTCATCAGGTAACCAACAGCTGTAGCATTTTTTAACCTATTTCCTTATTGGTGGAGAAGACAAGATACAGAGCCCGGTACTGGTTGTGAATTAGATAAGAAGGGATAGTCTTGTTGGAGGGGTTTTGCTACGGTTACTATTCAACGACAGGTAGCAAGATTGTGGCTGGGCTTAACTGAAACCCCAAACTTTCAATGTACAGTTCGTTCACGGGTGGCTTTAACCACCGCCTCTGTCTCTCCAGCACTAATGGAATGTGGAAAAAAGAAGAGGTCTTTAAAGCCCACGTGGCTTTCATTCCTGGGCAAAGTGTATGCATCCGGGTATAGAAGATGCATAATTACTCCATGTTGAAAACATCACATGGCATCGCATCAAGGTGGGAGGCGGGAATGAAGATCTCAACCCCCACTTTCCAAAACCCGGGTGCTGTCAACTGCATCTGGCAGAGCTCCGAGCCAGGCGGCTAAAGCAGCGGCCCCAGGGACCGGCGCGCACGCCGGGGCCGCGCTCCCGCGGTCACCCCGCGGCTGCTGACAACTGAATAAACACGCGGAAGCGCTGGGATCTGTCAGGGCTAGGGCCGCCAGCCCGCGCCCAGGGCAGCGGAATGGGCGTGAAGAGTGGCGGGACCTCCCAGCTACCGGGTCCCTGCAGCCGGGCGTTCTGAACCCCAACCGCAGGACAAACCCCCTCAAGCCTGCTCCTCTCTCCCAGATTCAAAGTCAACAATCTGCCCTCCTCCCGCTGCCGGGAAGGCGCATAGATGCGCAGGGTAGGGTAATTCCCAGCCTGGCACAACTGGCAAAAACCACAGCTTTATTTTGCGAAATAAAGGAAAAATTATTTAAACTCGTATAGACCACTCCTGGGTTTCTTCTTTTCTATTGAAAATCATCTTGCTCTTTAAAAAAAACAAAACAAAACAAAACAAACCAGTCTTCCATCTAGGTAGGGTTCAAACTCTCCTCCCCAGGATGGTTTAGGGACCCAGAACCATCTACCGCTGCTCGGTGTGGTTGCAAAGATTTTTTTCCCTTTACCCTTGCTGGTGGTGCCTGGAGCCGTCAGTGTTTCCTGGCTAGCTGTTTACAGGCCACCACGCCAGGGCAGCCGAGATGGTCCCCCAGCTTCCCCAGAGTCCCCAATGAAAGGATTCAGCAGCGCTGCCTCTATTATTATCCCGTAAATCTTCTTAAATTCTGGAACTAATTATATAGAGGATATGTCTCAATTTGTTCTGCATTAATGCCACAGTGGGGATAGAGGCCAGGCCATGGCCAGAGCAGATATGGAGGCCCATGAAATTGATGAACTGAGAGTTGCTTCCAGTCCTGAGCGCACCATCTGGAATTCCAGTCTGAGGTTACAATTAGAACTCCTGACCCCAGATTCAACTTTGCAAACAAGGAAAAAAATGGGAAAGAGGGAGAAAAAAAGGAAATAAAAGAAAAGTACTTATTCTGCACCTGTTTAAAACAACAACCACAACAACAAACTTAAAATCGTCCCATCCTGGAAAATTCTTTTCAACTATTTGTTTTTGTGC
Organism: Nannospalax galili; assembly: GCF_000622305.1. Lineage (NCBI taxonomy): Eukaryota > Metazoa > Chordata > Mammalia > Rodentia > Spalacidae > Nannospalax > Nannospalax galili. Next base: position 5,697,718 of record NW_008330735.1, read on the forward strand.
TTTTAACCTATAAAAGACAATGGAATATGTTTTATAGGCAGGATTTTATTTCATTCCCTTCACTCTTCTGGCTACATCGCATTTAATAGTTGTCACTTTCCTAACAGCATTGAATTTAATTGTATGTGAACGAAATAGTCCTCAGGAAATTTCTAAATCTAAATATCACTTTGTAATTCCCCTTCATTAAATATCATAATTACAGAAATCTGTGAATCTAGAATTTCTCTCTCTCTCTCTCTCTCTCTCTCTCTCTCTCTCTCTCTCTCTCCTCTCTCCTCTCTTTCTTTCTTTCTTTTCTCTTTCTTTCT
>NW_008330735.1:5698177-5700259 GCF_000622305.1 Nannospalax galili
TGTAGAAATTGGTTCTATTTCTCTCTCTCTCTCTCTCTCTCTCTCTCTCTCTCTCTCTCTCTCTCTCTCTCCTATTCTTCAGTTTAACTGTAATCAAAGATTTTATTTGGGTTGTAATTTTATTTGGATTCTAAATCCAGTAGGCCAATTTCTTCCTTTTTTTTCTTTAGTAACATGGTCCTTTATTTTTCTCTCACTCAACTCCCTTCAGAAAAGAAGAATCTGTTCAATTTATTAGCATAAATACCTAGACAAAATGAGATATAAATCATTCACTTGTATTAAGCCATAAAGTATTCCAATGAAGTCAGCCCCTTACCAGAGTGTTGGTGTAATGTTCATATAATACACTGAGTATCCTCCCTCTCGCTCAAATTGAGTGCATGCTTTAAGAATATTCAAATGTTAGATTGGGAATGAGGAAGGGGGTCATGGGGCAGGGGGATATTCTTCAGGGCCGCCTGCTAACATTGTTTTCTTCCAGGCCTCCAGTCTGTGACAGGAAGGGGAAATCTCAACACTTTACATTTGAGTCTTCAGTATAGTCTTTTTTAAAAGAAAGATATACAATATGTCTTAGATGGGGAGAGAGAGAGAGAGAGAGAGAGAGAGGGAGAGAGAGAGAGAGATCAGTGTTTCCTAAGGTCACTTAGCTTTTCAAGTTAGAAAAGGCCCTGTCTCTTTGTGCAGATAACAGATTAGTCCATAGTGAAGAACCACCTGGGCCTCTGTCTGTGAACCCTGGATGCGCAGCTGGTTGGCAGGAGAAGGATGTGTATTTGCTGGAGGTGGTTGGGGAGTAGAGGGCTGGGGGAGTAAGGACTAGGGATTGATAGAATTCCTGGCAAGGATTTACCAAGACAAAAATCAGAAAAATGGGCAGATGAGATGGCTTAGTGTTTAAAGATGCTTGCAAGTAAGACTGACAACCTGAGTTTGAACTCCAGGACCCACATGGTGCCACCCCCCTACTCCCCACCCCATGCACACATGTTTTTAAAAATATCAGATAAAGTGTTTGAGGAGCAAGCACTCTGGAGACTCATAATCATGACTTGCTACAGATCTTAGAAAATCAGGATATTCTTTATCTTTCAGAAATGAGTGCCCTCAAGATTTTTCAAATCAAGTTGTCACCCTCCAAAAGAGAACTTTCTTGTTTCCAATGAGTGTATTCTCATCTTTCTGTGCCACTCATTCATGCACCACATACTGACTATCCACTGTAGCAGAAACTTGGTATTCAGTCCTGACTGGGTAGCTCTGCTTTGCTCTCAGTGAGCCTCCTCTCCAAGAGGAATGACGGGCAGCCTGTCTGGAAACAGATACTTCCAGATATGAAGGAAAAAAGATTTCCACAGATCTAGACAGTGATGAAAGGGGTTTGGGTGGGGCGCATCATAGAGCTCTCATTTCTTACTTACAGGACCCTGTTTTATTTGGTTTTTTTATTTTGTTATTTTTATTTTATGTGTATGAGTGTATTGCCTGTGTGTAAGTGAGTGCACCCATGTCTTGCAATGCCATGGAGGTCGGAAGAGGGCTTTGGATTCCCCTTGAACTGGAGTTCCATGTGGGTGCTGGGAATCAAACCCCAGTCCTCTGCAAGAGCAATCAGTGCTCTTAACTGCTGAGCCATCTCTTCAGCCCCTGTTGTTTGTTTTTGAGACTTTTTTTTTTCTGGCATGTGTTTTCTTTTTCTTTTTTTCTTTTTTTCCTTTTTTTAACACAGTTTTATTAAAGGTGCCTTAGCAAACAAGGCTGTTGCATACAGGTGTCCCCACTCGATTACTGTGGTATTTATTTATTTATTTTTAATTATTTATTTAATAACCACATACTTAGAAGAAGAATTTCATTACAACAGCATTGACATATTCAATAACAATTTCCAGAGCTAAAATTGGGTGTAAATAAAATTGGCTGTAAATTTCTGGGTTTACAGTTGAATTAATACAGTTATAAAATATTGTACTCAGTATAAACCCTATAAGACATAAAATTAAATGAGGGTTTAAACTTTAAAAAAGATCTCCATTTCATTATTAAAATACACAGTTTCATACAGAAAAATTCATTTTC